>NW_021634509.1:0-56591 GCF_004799145.2 Neltuma alba | reverse complement strand
ATGTAGATCGGACTTGGCTCCGATTCCCATTTCCCATCTGTCGATATGAAATATGGTAAAATTAAAAAAAAGAAAAGAACAAATTGATTTGTGTTATGTGAAGACAATGGGATCTTGTGTGTTTGATTTGGGACACTGGTGCTACTGTTGTATGGATCATATTATGCCTATGAATATGAATCTTTGTGTTCTGTTAATTATCAATTTTTTTCAATTCTCGGTAATTTCTGGTGGTCTAAGGTTTAGTAAAGATGATGGAGGATGTTTAAATGAACGTAACTGGTTGGATTTTCTGTTTCAGGTGGGATGAAAGTATGAAACTAGATGCAAATTTGGTGGTGTGGAGGGATACTGTGATATTCATTTTATAATTAATTTTATTTTACATAGATATAAGTTTTAAACTTGCTGGTAAAACAAAAAAGTTTTAAACTTTATTAATTTTAATTTTACTGCAACAATAATAACAAGTAGCCAATAGGTACAGATTTAGTACTTAGTGGTTATTGTCAATAATTTTTGTACAAAAACTATACCACCTCTCATTCTTAATATATAAAAACTGGAAAGTGGTTTTGGTCTCACGTAGTTTTAATTCATTTTGTCTCATATTTTTATTATTATTTTTTCCTAAAATACTCTTGTAATTGTAGTATGAATGATTTAAGAAGATTTTTTTTAAAAAAAATGATATATGTTTTAATAAATAATTAATTTATTTAATCTGTCTGAAATAATCTTCAGCATGAATCAAACTAATAAAAAAACTTACCAAATTGCTTGTTAACCCAAATCAAATAGAGCCGCAGTTTTTTTTTCCCCTCAATTGTGAATTGTAATGCACAATTTCACAAATCAAGTGGTTTGCTTCAATTTGAATCAAAACCAAACCAAAACCTTAAATACTCCTATAATATACTCACCTGCTCCCTGTCCTAACTTTTACCCTTTCATAAAACTTTTTTAAAACCAGTTTGTTGAAGTAGATGAGATCTCTCTTTTAGGGTAAGCTTCATTTGTTGAACATCACCTCATTCCTCTCCTCATTAACACAACACAACATCAACATATATGCCTAGCAAAACCAGCGAATCGGTCAAACTTTATTTTATTTTTTTATTTTTCCTTTTTGGAAGAAAATTTATCATGTTTTAAAACTATATTTTGTGCATATCTATTTCAAATCTCTCTTCTCTTTCTACAAAGCTATACAATCACTTGTGGAGGCGTTGTTAAAGATGAACATGAGAATTGGCCAAGCGGATAAGTTGGGCAGCTATGCTTCTTTAACGGGTTGAAAAATGTGGGGGGGCTTCAATTATTGCTTAGAAGCAATTAATCTTCTCACCACAAGAGGTCTTAATAACTTGGAATGTCTCAATAACTTCTATGTATGGACAAATTAATTGTAAGTGATAAAAGATAATTCCACTTTCTTTGCTTTTCTATAATACGTTTCTTAATATTATTAGTATTCAGTTTTCACTTAAAAAAATTCATTTTTGTTTTTTGTTTTTGGTATAGGGTCAATTGAACGTTAAAACAGAAAAAAAAAGATATAGGGTCAATTTTTCATTTTTCATACGCACCCAAAGTAAAAAAAGTGTTTGGATGAAACTAAACCATGGTTAGGAGAATAGTTTCTGGATAATAGATTATGGGGAGAATAGATTTTGTAAAAAAGTGATTCTGAGAAGTGAGAGTGTTTGGATAGTTGTTGTTAGAAATACTTTTTATATATACAAATTACTAAAAAAGGTATAAATTAATATGATAATTACATAAAAGATAGATTTTATGATATATTTTAATTTGAAGGAATAAAATTATTAATAATATTTTTTTTACCAATATAATTAATAATACATAAGATAATATAATTAATAAATAATTAATATTTGTATATATATTTATAAGATATAAGATTAAATATGTTTATAAAAAAATAATTGAGGGATGTTAAAGTCATATTATTGTTGAGATTTACTCTGATAGGCACAATTATACTCTTCATTTTGAGACGGAAGTATAATGGATTTACTTCTCCTGAAACCATGGTTTTAGACTCCAAAATCATGGTTTTAGCCTAAATCATAGTTTTGCATTATTTTTTCAAAATTGATATTGTTTGGGTGACATTTCACCCAAATCATGGTTTTACTTCCCAAACCATGGTTTTGGGAGCACCCAAACAGGCCCAACCATAATAGATCCTCGAGTCTTGATGGATCAACAGAGCAAATTGGTCATCATCAACTCAAGGAATTGGAGGGGCCCATGTTGTAACCCAGCCCATTTGACAACTAGTTAACCCTTGCAAGTTGCAATATCAGTTTTGGTCAATCAACAAGTGTTATTCCAAGTAGAAGGGATCTGGACACCTTAAACATCATGTCTTAGGTTTGATCCTTGAAACGGTGTGTATGAAAAAAATACTGTTAGGAGAGATCCCTGTTACAACATCTGACAGTACTCTGAGAGATTAGTTTCTTATTGTTCGGGTACAAGGATACTCTGGGTAATTAAAAAAAAATCAATTTTGGTTACATTTAGTATCCAATAATTTCTCGAACAAAATTGTCTCTAATAAGAAGATACTGATACGGAACTAAAAAAATTAGGTTCAGCTAAAAAAAAACATGAATTCAGTTATATTAGCAGTTTCATTAACCCCTTGCTGAAACACTTGTTCCCACATACTAACTTCTCAATGCATAGCAATAATGGAGGTAAGAAACACATTGAATTGGACCGCTTTGCCCCTTAGCTTGACTGATCTTCTTTGCCCATTTCTATTCCGAAATCTAGATAGATCACTCGGAGGAGCGGGATCTCCATCTCTAGAACAGAAAGAAGGGAAAGCGATCCAATGCCAAAGCAATCTCATATCAAATAGAGTAGTACTTAATAGCAAGTATAAAGATAAAATGATGCATGAAATCATAGCCTCAAAATTTTGGGGAGTAAATAACCCATAATTTGGTGTGCTTGCCCTCAACCGATCATATTTAAACTCGCCGTTTAAAAATATGAATAAACAGATTGATTTGACATTTATACAGGATGTGTCATGAGCATACCCTTGAGCTACCCGTTCCCATTTCTTTGCATACGCATACGTGCTTAAACCTCATTAGACTTCAGAACTTAAGTTTCCAATCCAACCTCAAGAGATGAAAAACTTCATCGGCTTTTCCATCTATCTCTATCTCTTGCTTCTTTCTTTTAAATTTGATTTGGTTAAACAGGCTACCTAAAATTCATTTAAACCCACATGAATTAGTCTAACCGGTTTAGTACGGGTTCTAAACGTGTATGAACTAGCTCATGCCCATTTATAAATAAACGGGTAGGTTATAGGTTGACCCTTCACTCAACTTGTCCTGTTGGTTGCATACCTTTCATATTTGCCTTACTTGTATCTATGGTATCTTATCCAGCTCTTTACATGTTTAAATTCCTTCCCTTCCCTCGTACTAATTAAATACAAATTTCCATTTATTCGTTCATGAAAACCAACAAACGTATGGCAATTCCCGAGAAGATAAGACCTTTCAGGTTAACTCCAACTTGGTCCACGTATGGACAAATCCTTAAATAATTTAATATAAAAACAAAATAATAAATGTATGATAAATGAGTAAATGACCATTCATTTGCTTGAATCTAAAGTCACATGCTCAATCACCAAAGCGGCACATGTAATTGTGTGTTCGTGATTGCTTCCAAATAATCTCGTAAAAATGAAATTATATGGGTCATATTGTGGCTCGTTCAATGTTACGTTCTTCATACTTGTCAAATTACATATTTACATCCATCAAAATTAGTAAATTGCACCTATACTTCACTGGTCTATAACATCCACACCGTTTACTTACATAGGTACAGATTAAAGAAGATAGTTAAATACAATTTTGCTCATTAAATATGTAAGAAAATTTAATATTTTTTGAAACTATCCTTATTAAAAGATGAATACCACTCCCTCTCACTCCGCAATACAAGTCACTTATAAAAACTTTAGTAAAAAATACAAGTTACTTGGAGAGTAATTAATATTTATTTGTCAATTTTATTTCTATAATTAATATTTAAATGTAACTCATTGTATTTTTTTTTAATTTCCTTCAGAACCTCGTTTAATATGGGTAAAGTTGAAAAAAAAATTCAATTTAGAACAAATTTAATGAATTAACCACCATTTTTTTAATATTGATGAATTAGTTAAAGTAATTATACAGTGTACATGAAGATATAATGCACTCTTTTCAAATAATTTTGGAATAAGTGAGTCTCACTAAATGATTTTGTCACAAATGTGTTTTTTCATGCAAGACAGAACGTAAATTTATAGTTCATAATTATTAGCAAAGATATCAGTAGCACAAAAAAATAGATATAAAATTATAAATTCGCCGCTATACAGCAGACAGAAGGAAGACACACACTATCGAGACCCCGTTACATCTGGGTTATTTGAGAAAGAATTTTATGGACACATTTTTTAATGTCCCAATTATGAGGTTTGGTTTCTTATCATCCCACATACTTCATTAAACTATTCGGATTTGGGTTCATTAACTTATTACTCCTTCGGTATTTAATATAGAACCTAATTATTGAGTTATTCGGTATTTAATATAGGACCTAATTATTGAGTTAATTTTATTCTTCAATATAAGACCTATTTCTCATATTTATTAATTTTTTCTAAATTACCTTTATATATACTCTCTTAACTATAATCAAGTAGAAGAGGGAGAGGGGATATTGAGGAAGATGATTACGATGTTTTAAGAAAAACATGTCATATTTCTTATAATTAACTAACTTACCTAACTTCTTTAATCTAATCAAATTAGTTAAATATGTCTTATATTAAGAACCGGAAGAATATTATACTATAAGTTAGTTGGGAAATTAATTTTAGTTCTAAATATAATATTTTAATCTATTTTATTTTTTATATTTATTACTCCTCCTGATTTAAAATATAAGTTAAACTTTATCAATTTATATGTAAGGTATGCATTTTTTTTTTCAAATATGCTCTTACTGATTAAGAGAATAAATAAAAGATGCAATAAATAAATCAAAAAGAAAAGAGAATATATAAGGTAACATTAGGAAAAATTCATTAAATACTTAGACGAAAATAAATGTTATCTCATAAAAAAAACTAAACCCTTCTAATAAAGGTTAGCTTTTATTTTGAATCATAGGCAGTCTTTTTTTAAAACCTCCGATCTTTTCTATAAGTTGTACTTTGAAAATGGCTAAATATTTAATACATTTTTTTTAATTTTTATCCTCAATTAATTATATGTCTTTTATTATTTATTTTCTCACTCATCCCCTCTATAAGTAAGAGTGCTTTATAAAAGCAGGCTGCATTTTTTTCCACCAATTTATTGTCTTTAACGTATTTTAATCAACTTCCATCGGTTACTTGTATATGATGAAAATGACCAAAGAAAGTACTCCCTCCGGTCCTATTTATAAGCTTCAATTTGTTGTTTATCTTAACATTTAATACTTTTTTTTTTCTAATTTTACCCTTAATTATTTATTTTCTCTCGTGGCTATAATATCTCTTATCACATTTTTCTACACATTCTCTTTCATCTTTTTTTCTCATTTATTATAAGGACATATTTGGAAATAAAAGTATATTTCTAACCTATTTATTGTTTTTAACTAATTTTAACTAATTGTCCGTTATCCGCAAATTAGTTATTGGAAGCTTATAATAAAGGCCGGGGGGAGTATGGTCTAATATTACAAAGAGATATTTTAGACAGATTATGTTACATTAATTGAAATTAAATAATTTATTTAGCTTATTTAGTCCATCAAAATAAGTTAAGGAGCTGTTAATTTCTGTACTATGTAGTAGTATTCCTCAAATTCAATGTGCAGCGACGGGTAGTGTTGTCATTTAGATAATTTGATCCAACAAAGTGGGACCCGTGCCAGCCTTCTTAGAAAGATCCTTCTATGAATCATCATCAAATGGAAGCCATGTGTAGGAGACAGCATTTCGCACTGGTCGTTCATCATGTGAATTTCGCTATTCGCGGAGATCTGTTTGGCGTTGTTTTGTTATTATACGAGTATTAACATCTCTTCCACCCAACGACACCTCTTCCCGGGAATCAATTTGCCATACTTCCATGTTACTTAACTATTTAGGATCCTTCCAGTGGCATTCTCATAGTTTCATCTCAATCTCAGTGGCACTTTCATCAACCAACCCAAATATAAACCATTCTCACCCTCGCTCATTGATCATCACAACACTTCCTCTCTCTCTCAAACTCAGTGGAACTTCCTTCTCTGTTCAATTTGTGCTTCAGAATGCAGAAGCTTGAATTTCTATTGCTGCTATTCCTAGCTATCTGCCACACCACTTTTTCAATCCGAGATGGTAATAACCTCTATATCCATATTACGTATAGCTGTGATCAAAAGATTCCTATGTGTTTGACAAATTACCCCAAGGAAGAATACTCATTCATTTATGTTGTATGATCTAAAATTTTTCAGGTTTACTTCCCAATGGTGATTTTGAGCTTGGCCCTGAACCATCACAAATGAAGGGCACAGAAGTCATAGCTCGCAATGCCATACCCAAATGGTCCATTTCTGGGTTCGTTGAATACATAAAAGCAGGCCAGAAACAAGGCGACATGCTTCTCCTTGTGCCTGAGGGATATACTGCGGTTAGGCTTGGGAATGAAGCTTCCATCAAGCAGAAAGTGAAGCTTGTGAAGGGAATGTTCTATGCCATAACTTTTAGTGCAGGTCGGACATGTGCACAAGAGGAGAAGATCAATGTGACAGTGATACCCACAAGTGAGAAGAGCGACTGGGGTGTGTTTCCCATCCAGACAGTTTATAGCAGCAAGGGCTGGGATGCTTATTCATGTGGGTTCAGAGCAGATTATCCAGAAGCGGAGATTGTGATCCATAATCCTGGTTTGGAGGAAGATCCTGCTTGTGGACCCATCATTGACTCTGTTGCCATCAAGGCCTTGTACCCCTCTAGAAGAACAAAAGGTGAATTCTCTCACCAAAAACTCAACCATCATGCTTACTTCTTTGCATTAAAACAATTTGATAACAGACGTTTGAAGAACTTATCAGTAACTTTTTAATCTGATGTATTTGAAACAACTGAACTCTCATATAGACTCTGGTTAATTGGATTACTTATGTTGCATTGTATGTTTCAGATAATTTGCTGAAAAATGGAAACTTTGAGGAAGGACCATATGTGTTCCCAAAGACAGATGGTGGGGTTCTGCTTCCACCTAACATCGAGGATGCTCACAGTCCATTACCAGGATGGATGATAGAGTCTCTCAAAGCTGTGAAGTACATTGACTCTGATCACTTCTCTGTGCCCAAGGGCAAAAGAGCCATTGAACTTGTTGCAGGCAGAGAGAGCGCCATTTCACAAACTGTCAGAACTCAAATTGGCAAGACTTATGATCTGTCATTTGCTGTGGGTGATGCAAACAACTCTTGTGAAGGTTCCATGTCTGTGGAGGCATTTGCAGGCAAAGAAACTGTGAAGGTTTCTTATGCTTCTAAAGGCAAAGGAGGGTTCACAAGAGGGAAGCTTCGATTCAAGGCAGTGTCCTCTCGCACTCGCATTACCTTCTTTAGCACGTTTTACAGCATGAAGACTGATGGCTCCCTCTGTGGACCTGTTTTAGATGATGCTAGATTAGTTGGTGTTCGTTATTTTAAGCATCCTTGATTGGTTTGATTGTAAATTACGAGTTTGTGCATTGCGAAGACAGATCCATCACATCACCAAATTCAAATTTGTAAGCCATTTGTAACTTCAAAAGTTGATTCGTTTATTCAATTATAAATCTCCTACATATTAGTTGTCATCAGCCCGTGTTAGAGGCACATGTTTTAACCCATTTGGTGTACAGATAATCCCTTGAATTTTTTTGCCCTTAAAATACCACTGTCGGTTTCATTAAAATAATGGAGTTAGTAAAAAGGAACAAAAATATATTTCTTCATGCATCGTTTAACTCTTATTGTCAATTATGTGACACATGGTCCAAGAGACAATGCATCATATCCGGTACTTGGGCATGTGATATCATTGGTTTGGATCTCTCTGAAGCTTCAATATGGAGCATCTACGTGAACAGTTATTAACAGACTAGGAGAATCAATATGGCGAGCCTACCAATCTGAGACAAGTGGAACGGCTTTGTTAGAGTCTATATATATATATATATTGTAAGAAAGGAAAGCTAAGACACTACTCTACTACAACAGGAAGTAAAGGCTAAACATATAATTGCTGGGAGCACGTAAATTAAAGTTGCTAGCTAGTTCGTGAGTCTAAAACTGCTACTCATTCAATAGCATATACTACCTGCAGAGAGCCAGACAAAAGGATCTCGATACTAAATATAAATATAACATTTCAACTCATTATGTTTCTCAAGTTTATAATTTTCTTCTCAAAATAGTCCCTATGATTATTGTACATATTAAGAGGTTTCTATTAAAGAATAGTTTGAATACTTATGATTATTAAAGATATTTTAGGAAAGATATTACCCATTGATTACAAATAACTAACTTGTAATTTTCTTAAAATCAAAAGATTAGTTATCTAACTTTTCTATTGGGGATAGAAGGTAATGCAATTTTACATCCACTAAAGACATAACAGATATATTTGTATTACATGGATGAAAATAGTATTTGGAATTTTGATCTATTTTGGTTTTAGTCTTTGAAATTTCAAACCCATGGTTTTAGCTCTGAAAATTTAATCCGTCCAAAAATGTTAGTTCTTAAAGATGTAGCAATATTAAAATCTACTAAAGTGCCATAAATGGCATTGGAAGTGTGATCCAAACTCACTAGAGGGCACCTAATTGAATCTTATATAGATCGCAAGGGAAAACAAGATTAGGTCCTCAAAACGTATAACAGAATTATACAAAAAGGATGAGTTTTTAAAATATAACGCAGTGAACAACTTCTAAACCAATGCATCAATTCCCTTTTTTATAATCATTCTCTATGCTACGTTTTGAGGATTTTTTTTTTCCATTATCTATATAAGATCCAACTAGGTGCTATTTGTTGAGTCCGTATCACTATTTAGTGTTGTTTATAACAATTCAACATATTTTAATATCATTACACCTCCAAGGACTAGCGTTTTAAGATAGGTTAAATTTTAATGACTAAAACCATGTGTTTGAAATTTGAGAGATTAAAACCAAAATAGACTCAAATTTTAAGGACAAAAAATTGTATTAACCTTGTGTGCATGGAATAAAATACACTTGCCTTCCCTCCCTATATTTTACCTTATTATAAAGACCTATCTCTCCATTTGTTAGGATTAAGTAATTATTTAGTTTTTTCTTTTCAATCTTCCTAAACTAGTTAATTAACTCTTACATTATGAACGAGACCAATACTAAAAAAGAAAAAAAATGAAATGTAATTTTGCTTATTAATTAAAACCGAAATAGTAATTGTATGTAATTGATCATCCATTCAAACGCACTGTTTGAATCTAAGAGGCACATACACACGCAAACCCCACATGTGATCGTGTTTCTGATTGCTTCCTAATAATCTTACAAAAATGAAATTATATTGCCAATATTGCGCCTCATCATTCAATATACTGTGTTGATACCAATACCATTATATCAATATATATAACCTACAAACTTAACGTGAAATTGATTTGATGTGTTTCGCCTGTGAATATAGTACAGTTTAAGTTATTTGGCATGTATTTGGGTGTTAAGTATATTGTTTTTTTGGCATAATAATAATAATAAAACATTTATTGTCAAAGGTAGTGGGTTTTACTATATAATTTTGTCACAAATATGCCTTTCCATGTAGCAACATGATTTTTAGTTTATTAATTAATTAATGCCAAAAATATCATCAGCATAAAATAATAAATATGAAATCAAAAATTAGCGGCTATTTGGTAGGCAGAAGGAAGACACACTCAATCCTAATCCCAGAATACACATGGCTTATTTGAGAAATAATCCCACGAACACATTATTTATGGCCCAATTATAAGATTTGGCTGCTTCTCACCCCATAATTCACTAAACTATAGGGATTTGAATTTGTTATCTTATTATTATATTCATCAAATTCAATGTAGGGAGGGGTGGTCTTGTCATTTTGACCCAACAAAGTTGGACCCGTCCCAACCTTCTCAGAAAGATCTTGATACAGTCATTTAATCAGTATTGTAACACAAACATTTAAATACAAGAAACAACGTTTGGCATTGTCTATTGGTGACATACTTGGCTGTGATGATCTGTTTGGGATTATAATATTAACATCTCTAATCTCTTCCACAAAACGCCACCTTTTCTAGAGAATCAATTGCCAGACTTCCATGTTATACATAAGAGTTTAGGATCTTTCCAGTGGCATTCTCATAGTTTCATCTCAATCTCAGTGGCATTTTCATAAAGCAACTCAAATATAAACCATTGTCACCCTCATCCATTCATCTCCACAACAACTTCTCTCTGCAGTGTGAACCTTTAATTTTCATTCTCTGTTCAATTCTTTCTTCACAATGCAGAAGCATCAATTTGTATTGCTGCTATTTCTGGCAACATGCCACGCCGCTTTTTCTTTACGTGATGGTAATTAATAACGTCTCTGAATCAATATTGTATTTAGATATATTTGTGGTGCATGAAGAACTCAAGATTCCAATGTGTTTGATAAATTACCCCAATGAGGAGTACTCACTATTTTGTGTTATTACATGGTTGAATTTTTCAGGTTTGCTTCCCAATGGCGACTTTGAGCTCGGTCCTGAACCATCACAAATGAAAGGAACAGAAGTTATAGCACGCAACGCCATACCCAAATGGACAATTTCTGGGTTCGTTGAATACATAAAAGCAGGACAGAAACAAGGAGACATGATGCTTCTTGTGCCTGAGGGAGCCACAGCTGTGAGGCTAGGGAATGAAGCTTCCATTAAACAGAAGTTGAAGCTTGTGAAGGGAATGTACTACTCCATAACGTTCAGTGCAGGTCGTACTTGCGCACAAGACGAGAAGATCAACGTGTCTGTGACTCCCACAAATGAAAAGAATGATTGGGGCGTGTTTCCCATCCAGACAGTTTATAGCAGCAAGGGATGGGATTCTTACGCTTGTGGGTTCAGAGCAGATTACCCAGAAGTGGAGATTGTGATCCATAATCCTGGTTTGGAAGAACATCCTGCCTGTGGACCCATCATTGACTCTGTTGCCATCAAGGCCTTGTACCCTCCTAGAAGAACAAATGGTAAATTCTTGAGTCCGATGAAGTTTAATTAAACAACTAAACTCTAATATGGACATCCATCTCTCAAATTTGGGCTGCAGAGTTTAATTAAACACATCTGTTTTGAATTAATAAACGATAGTTAACTGAATTTCTTGTCTTGCATTGTGTATTTCAGTGAATCTGCTGAAAAATGGAGACTTTGAGGAAGGACCATATGTGTTGCCAAAGACTGATGGTGGGGTTCTGCTTCCACCCAACATGGAGGATGCTCACAGCCCCTTACCAGGATGGATTATAGAGTCTCTCAAGTCTGTGAAGTACATAGACTCTGATCATTTCTTTGTGCCTAAAGGCAAAAGAGCCGTTGAACTTGTTGCAGGCAGAGAGAGTGCCATTGCACAAATTGTGAGAACTCAAACTGGCAAGACTTATGACCTGTCATTTGCTGTGGGTGATGCAAACAATGCTTGTGAAGGTTCCATGACTGTGGAGGCATTTGCAGGCAAAGAAACTGTGAAGGTTTCTTATGTTTCAAAGGGCAAAGGAGGATTCACAAGGGGGAAGCTTCGATTCAAGGCTGTATCGTTTCGCACTCGCATCACATTCTTGAGCACATTTTACAGTATGAAGACTGATGGCTCGCTTTGTGGACCTGTTCTAGATGATGTCAAATTGCTGAGTGTTCGTTATCTTAGGCATCTTTAAATTCGAATCTGGAAGCCATGTGTAACTCCAAAAGTTGATTCGTTTATTCAATCATAAATATCCTACGTTATTGGTTGTCATCAACCCCTGAGTGCGGAGGCATATGTTTGAACCCATTTGATGTATAGATAATCCCTTGAAATTTCGTTTTTTAATTTCAGTCTACCAGTCCGAAACCAGCTGAATGGTTTTGTTAGATTATGTTTAGTTTACAGTTTGCAGAACGGACATTTGTCAAACCGAACTACAACAGTATCCATCACTTTGAGCAACTCATTCTCTTGATCGTCATGGACATGAGTTTACTCATTCTTTTGATTCATTTATTAGCCTAAGATTACACACACACACACATATATATTACACACATATATATATATATATATATATTATATGGACTCCCTCACTTTGAGCAATATGAAACTCTTCCTTTTGACATGCACCCATAAACTACAACAGTATACATATGTGCGGGGTTCTGTTAAAAAAAGTAACTAGTGATTTTTTTTGGTTAGCAAAAAGAGTTCGTTTTATTAATTATCAAAAGTAATAATTTCCTGTGAAGGAAAAAAGAACAGAAAAAGAAACATTCTAACACAGCCTAAATACAAAACATAAAAATCAGAAAATATATAGAATACCACCCATAGAGAAATCAATAAAGTTTCATCTAAAACAAAACCTATTCCTTTTTTCAACTCAGAGGTGGCATGGTTGTTGGAGTACGTCCCTTGGCAGGATGTACTCCAGAGAGAATGGTAGTTTAATTTATCAAACTAACTGCCTCTGTTCTTCAGGGTTTAATCTTGAGGCAGGCTCTAGTTTTCATATACTCTCCAGACCTGTTTATAGAGCAAAGAAAAGAAAATTTTTGGTCCTATTTATAGGATAGAGAGAGAAAATTTTTATATAAATATACAACTTTATCCTTTATTCATTATTTTGTTACTTTGTTCTTATGAGGTATATATTGTATACTAAATAGGGATAAAGTTAAAAAGTTCTTAAATTTTAAATGAGCATTAATGAAGTTTAAAATTTTTATTGATTTGTATAAAACATATTGAAAGTGACTTATAAATAAGATCAAAAGAGTATAATGGAACAACATATAATTGGTAGCTGGATTGTGTGTCTACAACTATTGCTACTTATCCAATGGCTTATATATTTTCACATACGTTAAAAACATCACAAATATTTGTGTTGAAGTATATTGTATTTATAATTGTGTTAATGTGTATAGAATAACTACACACTCACCTCTCCTCTAGTTTGCCTTCATTATAAACTCTATTTTCATCTTCAAAAGCTACTTCAACATTCAACCATGAATTGATGACCCTTAAATAATATGTTTTGAACTAAAATACCTTTTTCTTAAACATAAATATTATAAAAAAATTAGACATGAAAAAAATCACTTTTACGCAATATCTTTTAGAACTTTTTAGTCATATTTTAAAATTTTTGTAACATATTTATGTCAACTTATTTGTTTAGTAATTTTTACAACATAAATAAATATATTCGCTGAAAAATCTTCCGAAACATAATGAGGGATAAATTGGTTCACATAATTTATGTTTATTTTTATTTTAATTGTGATTTACATTCTTAAATAATTAATATAATTAATTAGAAAAATGTCTGGCATTTCTTGAGAGGACCTTCTATGGTTCCATCCCTGCCAAAGGAGGACTTTACGTTAACATACAGCAATAGGCAACGCAAACTTGGTCCACATCAACACCTACAATAAAAAGAAAATTATAATGAGATTTCAAGAGAGAAAAATAATTATCAGTAAGTCCTAGTAACAAGTAAGCAATTATCATTTATTACCTTAAAACTTATTATTACTAATTGTTTTGTTGTCACTAAAACTTTTTAGTATTATGATTTTTTACTTAAGACTTCGTAGTAATTCTCCCATACAAAAACACCAAGATTTTTCAAATTAACTAAAAATAGAAATTAAAAAATAAAATGAAATTTGGCTAATTAATTAATATTGAAATATTACATTCAAACTCACTGCTTGAATCTAAGGCCACATATATATATATATATATATATATATATATATAAAAGCAAACACCACATGTGATTGTGTTTCTAGTTGCTTCCTAACAATCTTACAATTAATGAAATTATACTCATCGGGTCCTAAATATAAGACCCATTTTGTAGTGTAAATTACACTATAAAATGGGTCTATTTATACTACAAAATAGGTCTTATATTCAAGACCGAAGGGAGTATTATTTTGTTAATATCATTGTGCCCCATCATTCTATGTAATGTGTTAATCTATAAATTGAATATGAAATTGATATGATGTGTTTGGCTTTTGAATATAGTAATATAATTTCAGATATTTGGCATGAATATTGTTCTGTGGCATAATAACAATGATGATGATGATGATGATAAAATTATACTCCCTTCATTCCTTATTATAAGAGACATTTGATGCTTATGGTATGTTCCCATATATAAGAGACCCTTAAAAGTTGTCTCTATTTTTTTTATATTGATTTCCTATTTTACCCCTATTTATTTTGTCTCCAACTCATACTCTCTATCCCTCCCACTTCTCTTTCTTTTAATAATTTAATTGTTCTCTTTCATACTCTCTCTCCTTATTAATGAGGGCATTGTTGGAAAAAATATTATACTTTTTACATATTAATTGTTCTCAACTAATTTTAACTGTTTCTTTTTATCAACGTAATTTGGTTATTTGTCTCTTATAATAAGGAACGGAGGGAGTATATTTTAGGGAAAATTCCAGAAAAGGTCCCTTGAATATATGAAATCCCAAATTGGGTCATGGAATTTCCAAAATGACAGAAAGGGTCAGTGGCCCAATCTGTCATTTGGCAAATCAAGAGGAATTGACAATTTTGCCCTTATTTGTATTCATTCACTACAATGATTTAAGGAATCACTATAAGGGTTTAAGCATTACCTAGATTCATGTAGCAAATAACTACTCGCTTTTTCATATTCAGGTGTCTTGTTATTAACTACAACTAATTTTGTAATCACTAGAATAATGTAAGTATTACCTAGATTCGTGTAGAGAATAACTACTCATTTTTTCATAATCAGGTACCTTATTATTAACTACAACTAATCTTGTAATTATTAACTACAACTAATATTGTAATCACTAGAACAGTGTAAGCGTTACCTATATTTGTGTAGAGAATAACTATTCACTTAGTCAGGGGCAAAATTGTCAATTGGTCTTAATTTTACAAATGACAGATTGGGTCACTGACACTTTCTGTCATTTTGGAAATTCCAGGATCCAATCTGGGATTTCATATATTCGAGGGACCTTTTCTGGAATTTTCCCTATATTTTATGTCAAAAATAGTGGGTTTTACTATATAATTTTTTTCATAAATATGTCTTTCCATGCAACAACATGATTTTTAGTTTATAGTTAGTTAATACTAAAATATCATCAGCATATATATAAAATTACATATTAGCTGCTATTTGGTAGGCAGAAGGAAGACACACTTGATCTGAATCTCAGAATTACACGTGGGTTATTAAAAAAAAATCTTATGGACACATTTTTTTATGTCCCAATTATGAGATTTGGCTGCTTCTCATCCCATAATTCATTAAATTACAGGGATTTGAAGTTGTTATCTGATTATTATACTCTTCAAATTCAATGTAGGGAAGGGTGGTGTTGTCATTTTGACCCAACAAAGTTGGACCCATCCCAACCTTCTCAGAAAGATCCTGATCCGTTTCCATTTAATTTGAATACAAGAAACAACATTTGGCACTGTTCATTGGTGATACAATTGGCTGTGATCTGTTTGGGATCAGCATTATTATTATATTAACATCGTCTCTTCCACACAACGCCACCTTTTCTAAAAGAATCCCTTGCCAGAGTTCCATGTTATACATAAAAGTTTAGGATCTTTCCAGTGGCATTCTCATAGTTTCATCTCAATCTCAGTGGTATTTTCATAAACCAGCGTAAATATAAACCATCGTCACCCTCATCCATTGATCTCTACAACACCTCCTTCTCTTTCTCCTTCTCCTCTCTCTGTGTGGACCTTTCATTCTCTGTTCAATTCTTTCTTCACAATGCAGAAGCTTGAACTTGTGTTGCTGCTATTTTTAGCAACATGCCATGCCACTTTTTCTTTACGTGATGGTAATTACTAATAACCTTTCTGAATCAATATACATATATATATATTTGTGATTAGTGAAGAACTCAGGATTCCAATGTGTTTGATAAATTACCCCAGTGAGGAGTGCTCACTATTTTATTATATTACATGGTTGAACTTTTCAGGTTTGCTTCCCAATGGCAACTTTGAGCTCGGCCCTGAACCATCACAAATGAAGGGAACAGAAGTTATAGCAAGCAACGCCATACCCAAATGGACAATTTCTGGGTTCGTTGAATACATAAAAGCAGGACAGAAACAAGGCGACATGATGCTTCTTGTGCCTGAGGGAGCCACGGCTGTGAGGCTAGGGAATGAAGCTTCCATTAAACAGAAGTTGAAGCTTGTGAAGGGAATGTACTACTCCATAACGTTCAGTGCAGGTCGGACATGTGCACAAGACGAGAAGATCAATGTGTCTGTGACTCCCACAAATGACAAGAATGATTGGGGCGTGTTTCCCATCCAGACAGTTTATAGCAGCAAGGGATGGGATTCTTACGCTTGTGGGTTCAGAGCAGATTACCCAGAAGTGGAGATTGTGATCCATAATCCTGGTTTGGAAGAACATCCTGCCTGTGGACCCATCATTGACTCCGTTGCCATCAAGTCCTTGTACCCACCTAGAAGAACAAATGGTAAATTCTGAGTCTGATGAAGTTTAATTAAACAGCTAAACTCTCTCATATGGACATCCATAGCTCAAATTTGGGATAGAGAGTTTTAAGCCTCTACTAATGCATTGATTTATATCTAGCAAACGATGGTTAACTGAATTGCTTGTTTTTCATTGTATGTTTCAGTAAATATGCTGAAAAATGGAGACTTTGAAGAAGGACCATATGTGTTGCCAAAGACGGATGGTGGGGTTCTGCTTCCTCCCAACATTGAGGATGCTCACAGTCCATTACCGGGATGGATGATAGAGTCTCTCAAGTCTGTGAAGTACATAGACTCTGATCATTTCTTCGTGCCTAAAGGCAAAAGAGCCATTGAACTTGTTGCAGGCAGAGAGGGTGCCATTGCACAAATTGTCAGAACTCAAATTGGAAAGACTTATGATCTGTCATTTGCTGTGGGAGATGCAAATAACGCTTGTGAAGGTTCCATGACTGTGGAGGCATTTGCAGGCAAAGAAACTGTGAAGGTTTCTTATGTATCTAAGGGCAAAGGAGGGTTCATAACAGGGAAGCTTCGATTCAAGGCTGTATCGTCTCGCACTCGCATCACCTTCTTTAGCACGTTTTACAGCATGAAGACCGATGGCACACTCTGTGGACCTGTTCTTGATGATGTCAAATTGCTGAGTGTTCGTTATCTTAGACACCCTTGATTGGATTCACTGTGAATTTTAAGCTGTTTCACTTTCAGATGTTCACCAATTACCCTATGATATATATACTTGTTATAGTCTTACAGAACTTTTATAATAATAAAACTAAAAGCATTATAGGATCACCGCTGAGATTTGGATTTAGTGAAAGAAGCTAGTTTTTCACAGTGTAGCAAACTAGAGTTTAAATCTCCTCTGGAGAAGTACTCATATTTAGTTTTCAAGAATGCCTTATATAAACTTTCATTAGGGGAATACTTATGCTTAATGAAAAAAAATTGAGTTTTTAAGTTTTGTATGTATTTTAGATGATGTCGAATTGCTAAACTAAATCGATTTAGGTCCTCTAGGATGCTATGTGTACTTTTAAAGATAACCATATCAATTTCTCCATTTCATATTCACACTTTACAGAATTCTAGGGAAAAAAAATCTTTTGATGCCTATTTTTTTAATAAAAAGATTAAATGATATTAAGAAAAAAATAACATTATATTTAGTACATGACTAAAAGGAGAGCAGTAAAATGAAAGATTTGAAGAAACAGAAGACAAAGGAATAACAACTACAACACCTAAATTTTACTAAAAAAATTCAATACCATAAAAATTTAGTAAGAAAGAATAGTATGCTATAATTATTCAATTTGTCTTATGAAAAACTTTATCATAAAGAATTTAGTTAGCCAAACTCTTGGATATAAGGGGGAAAATAGTACAGCATTAATTTCTTTTGCTTCTCTATGATATAATGACTTTTTTTTTTTTGCGTGTAACTATGATATAATCACTTTTTATGTTCACGAGTTGTGTTCCAATTAAGTTCATTGCAATTTATTTTAAATAAGGTCCTCAGGGCGGATCCTTGGATCAGGGATGTAATAAAGCACTTGTTCCCTACCAACTTCTTAGGTAAAAGGCCCATGTTTTGGCCCATTTGATGGACATATAATCCTTTAAAAAATCAATAGTCTCACGCTAAAAAATTAAAACAACGTTGGAGGATGATAATGCCTAATTTACCCATCGTCTGTGATTCAGCAGTAGGAACAATATCCTCTCATCCAAAAAGGAGGGGGCTCAATTCCCCATGGTGTTTGAGGAGACATTCTAGAATGAGAGTGCCTAGGTTTACACTTGAGAGTATAATATAGGTTCACCCTGCTCAACATTAATATCACTTAAGAGGAGCCATTTAAACGCCTTGTCCTTGGTTTGGGTTGAATTTGAACTCCTATCTAAAATTTTTGTAGCAAAAAAAAAGAAGAAGATAATAATGCCTAATTTAGGGCTTGTTTGAAATGTTAGATGGGTTTTACCTTGGTCGCCATAAAAATGCTTATGAGTAGTTCTAAATGGCAAATGCAAACAAGCCCTTAATTGGTGATGAGCAAAAAGATTCATAAAAAAGGGATTTATTTAAGAAAAGAAAAATAAATCCTTGATGCATTTTTTAACTAAAACAAAACAAAAGTAGTATTTCCACCACGTAGTTGTTATACTGGTTAATCAGAAAGTAAAAACGATGACATTTTCATAAATAAAATAGGAGAAATTGCAAAAAAAAAAAAAAAGACCTTGGAATTGTAAAAACGCAGATAGGAACTCTTGACAACTTTACTTTATGTTTTGACAACTTTATGACATATTATTATTGTTAAAACCCAAAGTGAAGTTGTCAAGGGTCTCTATCTGCGTTTTTACAATTCCAAAGTCTTTTTTTATAATTTTTCCAATAAAATATAAAATTAAGGATTTTTTTTAACACTGTATTGCTATCTAAAGGTCATCAAAATTACAGTAGGCTTCACTTTAAATGTGCATTTTTTATGGGGGGAAAAACACATTCAACTTATGGCCAAAAAAAAATCACCATATCTTTAGTAGAATTCAAAGCCCACATATTTTCTATTATCATATTATAGTGAAAACATAAGATTATGATTTTGGCCAAAAAAACACATAATCAATGTAATCAATAATGATATTTCGCTTAAGCATAAAAATAATGTAACTTAATTTGTAGAATTCTATCAACATAATCAATAACTTACTTTAATTAAACGAGAGGGACAAAAAATCAAATGGAATTTTACTTACTTATTTAAAACGAAATATTAATTCATGCCCATTGTTTGAATCTAAAGCGACATACACAAATATATCGCATGTGATTGTGTTCATAATTGCTTCCTAATGTTCATACAAAAACTGAAACTATCGTTCATATTACGTCTAATTTAATGTCGTATTCTTGATACCAATGTCATAAAAATTTATATTTATTGCCGACATTATTATTAATTAGCAAAAAATAAATTAAATAAAATTACAATTCAGCAACTTCAGGAAGACACATGGGCTATATATAAATAACTCTTATTGGGGGCAAAAATTTTATATCCCAGTTGTATATGAGATAACGAGACCTTGTTGCTTCTCATCCAATATGTCATTAAAATATACGGATTTTTATTTGTTAATGTCTTATTATATTTATTGAAATTTACATCCTCATATTTTAGACAAACCAATCTCGGGCTTCAGGCTCTATTTGTATTTCATGATGAAGCTTCAAGGATAAAATAGTGATTTCACTTGATTATTAGTGGAGGACTCTAATTAAATCCTTTATGTTTATGTGCTCCAATGAAATCATAATTTTATTTGGTACTCTTCCGGTTTTAAATATAAAACTAATTTTGTAGTGTAAATTATATTATAAAATGAGTTTTATATTTAGGACACAGAGGCTGTTACTAAACCAATATTTACGTTATTATATATATATATATATATATATATCTATGTATGTATTTTTTTTGCTTTTGACATGGGCGCATAGAAGTTGATTACTCTAGAACGTGCAGAGTTGACCAGCTGACATAAAATGTACAATCATGTATAAAATTGATAATTGTTATTAATACTGATATTGTTTATTATTACCTTCTATCTTTAGTATAAGAATTCGTTTGATTTTATTTTGATTTTAAATATAAGATTCAAATTCACTTTGTTTCTCATATTTATCCACTTTTTTAAAGATAGTTTTGTAGTAATGGTAGTTATAATTAATATACTTGATTAGTAAATGTATTCTGAGAAAAATAATATCTATTTATTACAAATAACTAACTTAAAAAACTTTTTAATCTACTAAATTAGTCAACTAACTCTTATACCAAGCACCGGAAGTAGTATTTTCTCTTGGTGAAATGATTTACTCCTCCAGTCCTAGATATCAGTATTATTTTTCTATACATGTTTATGTGTATAAATATATGCGTGTGTGTGTGTGTGTGTAATATAATATAATTGTCTTATGTATATTTCAACAGGTAGTTCTCCTTGCCGTGAGATAATCATACATACACAAGGAAAGTGAAGGAACTACGCTGTCCGTTGTCTGTTGGCTATAAACTTCATCATAGATTCATTTAGTATTATTTTATTTTTGATGACATGTAAATGCTTCTCTTAGAGCTTAGTCTTACTAATTTTGACTTGGTTAAAATTTAAAATTTAGTTCCTATAATTTTGATTTATTAAAATTTAATTCTTAACTTCTGATTCGGTGCAGATTATCCTTGCAATTTTAACAAGTAAAAATATTAATATCTATATGTTAAAAAATAAAATAGTTCAACTACAAATCTACTTATAAAATATTTTCAAATGTACACCAAGAACTATAAAATTTTATTAGTTTCAAAATAATATGAAAATGTCATATAACCGTTAATATGACTTGACATACAGTAGGTTTTTTTTTCCCCTCACACTTGTACAATAATGTGGGCCCACAAAAATTGATGGACCTTAGGGTGCGTTTGGTTGGAGGGGAGGGGAGGGGAGGGGAGGGGAGGGGAGGGAAAATGAGCCCCTCACCTCATTTGGTTAAAAATTTTGGAGGGCCCTCCCCTCCCCTCCCTGCCCCCATTTTGGCTCCCCTCCAAATTGGGGGTTTTTGGAGGGGAGCTAAAATTTTGGACCATTATGCCCTTTATAGTTTTTTTAATATTCCATTTCTACCCATAAAATATATTATTATAATATTTATTTCAAATAAAAAATATATTATCCTAAGTAAAAAAAATAAAAAAAATATACATTATTATAATTAAAAATATATTATAAAAATTATTTAAATAAAAAATTATAATATTATAAAATTAATTGTTTTTTATAAATATATTATTTATTAAATATATTTTAAATCTGGAAAAAAAGATAGCCTAAAGAGAATAAAATTTCATTTTTCTTAGAGTATATAAAATTTGTTAATTTGATTATTTTAAATATATTATTATATTAATTAAAATAAAAAATTACTGTACCAATTTTTTAATACACATATTAACATGATAAGACTTAATTTTTATTAAATTATATGATTTAAATTAAGATGTAAATTAATTTATATAATATATCAATAAAAAATATAAACTAATATGTCTGGATAAAATGGTAAATTGATCGTTACTATCACTTCCCTCTTCTCCTTGAACCAAATAAGGGATCATTAAATACCCTCTCCTCCCTCTTTTTTAATCAAACCAAACAAGGTGAGGATGAAACCTCCTTTCCCCTCCCCTATCCCTCCCTCCCTTCCCTCCCCTCCCCTCCCCTCCCCTCACCTCAAACCAAACAGCCCTTAGGGGATGTGATATTTTTTGGCATCATTTTGAAATTTTTGTATGTATTTTTGTATCCAAAAAAAATTTATAACGCCTGATGCACATTCACAAATACTCCATGAGTAAATTCACATTTTAAAACCAAAATAAAACTATAAAGACTAAAATTATTTTCTAGGGACTAATGCTTTAAACAATTAGAATTAGGGAAATTGCAAAAAAAGACCTTGGAATTACAAAACGCAGATAGGGACCCTTGACAACTTCACTTTGGGTTTTGACAACTTCAGGGCATATTATTCTTGTCAAACCCAAAGTGAAGTTGTCAAGGGTCCCTATCTGCGTTTTACAATTTCAAGGTCTTTTTTTGCAATTTCCCCTTAGAATTATATGGACAGAATTATATTGTACTAAGTTAAAATTTAGAGATTGGGTCTTAATTGAATTATGCGGAGTCATGGTTTATGAACTAATTTTAAGTAAGTGAAAACCATATGAAATTTCCCTTAAGTTTACTTCACATATATAGATGCTAGAAATCAAATGCTAGAAGAAAAAGATTGAGAAAGACAAACAAGAGGCCAGGAGCTAGTAGTATTAGTTGGGATTGGGCCAGACGCTCTAACTATTGTCTCCCTTTTCCGTTCATCTTTTTTTTGGGGGGGGGGGGTGATTATTAGCTCTTAAACAAAATAAGCACGTTTTGATACTGTTGTCTTTTTTGTGACTTTTAAAAAAATGACGCAAAATTTTACTGCATTTTTATTTGAAAATTTTATTAAAAAAAATACAAAATCACATCCTTTCATGACTGCATATGGCCCTTATTTTATCAGAAAACTAATTTTCTCCATTTATGCATATCATCCTTGAATGGGGCCATGCTAATTTTTTTTTCTCCTTTCAATAGAAGTCCAATTTTATTAGATGCTATAACAAATATGGGTAAAAATATAAATTTACTTTGAAAGTTTCCGTTCAGAATAAATATTGTCCTAAAAATATTTTTGACTTCAATGTAACTCCGAAAGTTTCAAAATGTAACAATGTTGTACTAACCATTGAAAAACTAATGTTTGTTAATATTTTTAATTTAATGGTAAAATATAATATTGCTCTATTTTAACATTTTTGGGACAACATTAAATAGTTGAACCCCAAAAAAAACTTTTGGTGTCATCAAGCAGCTTACCGCAAAAAAAAAAAAAAAGCAGCTTGCTGGGAGCGTTGACTCACATTCATGCCCACATGAGTTGGTATTTTAATATTGATTATGAAGACCCAAAAAACAAGTCGCACTTGTTATCTTATTTTCGTTGAAGCACCAAGACATATTAATATCCAAATATGTCTTCCACATACAACGCCACTTCTTCATGGGAATTGCCAATTTTCCATGTTCCATAACAACTTGGGATCCTTCCGGTGGCATTCTCATAGTTTCATCTCAATCTCAATGGCATTTTCATCAACCAACTCAAATATAAACCTCTGTCACCCTCACCCATTGATCAGCCCACGGCATTCTCTTTCTCCCTTTGTGGACTTTCATTGATTCACGACTGTTCAGTTTGAGCGTATCAGAATGCAGAAGCTTGAATTTCTATTGCTGCTATTCTTAGCAACCTTCCCCATCACTTTTTCCATCACTGATGGTAATTACCTGTGAATCCATTTTATTCGTGATCAATGAAAAGCTCAAAGATTCTTATGTGTTTGACAAATTACCCAATGAAGACTACTCACTATTTTTGCTTTATTTTCCTGCTGATATTTTCAGGTCTGCTTCCCAATGGCAACTTCGAGCTTGGTCCTAAGCCATCACAACTGAAGGGCAAAGTAGTCACAGCTCGCGACGCCATACCCGAATGGACCATTTCTGGGTTCGTTGAATACATAAGATCAGGCCACAAACAAGGTGACATGATGGTGATTGTGCCTGAGGGAGACTCTGCTGTGAGGCTTGGAAATGAAGCTTCCATTATGCAGAAAGTGAAGCTTGTGAAGGGAATGTACTACTCCATAACGTTCAGTGCAGGTCGTACGTGTGCACAAGACGAGAAGATTAACGTATCTGTCACTCCCACGAGTGAAAAGAGGAACTGGGGCGTGTTTCCCATTCAAACAGTGCATAGTAGCCATGGATGGGATTTTTATGCTTGTGGGTTCAAAGCAGATCACCCAGAAGTGGAGATTGTCATCCACAATACTGGTGGGGACGAACATCCTGCTTGTGGACCTGTTATTGACTCTGTTGCCTTGGCGGTCTTGAACCATTCTAAGAGAACAAATGGTAAACTCCCTCAATGGCCAAAAACTTAACCATCGTATTTGCGCCTTCGCTGTTAAAACCTCTAGTACAAGTTTGAATTAGAGTTATGATGACATGTGTGTGTGCGTGGGTTGCATTTTCAAGGCATTCCATTGATTCCTTTCCGACATTACTCCGAAAATTTTATTTCTCCTTTAAGGAAAAAGGGGTCTATGCGTGTGTTATATTTTATGAAGGATAAAAACTCAGAGAGAGTTAATTATTGGGATGCATTTGGGGGCTAATTAGAGGGAGGGAAGGGAAAGTATCCAAAGAAGAAGAGAGTGGCAAGGGGCAAAGTGTTCTATTTCTCATTTCCTTATTTATATAACTTTATCTTCAAGAATTTTTTAAGTTAAAACTCGCTGTTGTTGAAATTTACACATTATCACTTTTTTTATTTACAACACCCAAACAGTAAGGGGGGAAAAATATTCAGTAAAACTATGTTTATTGTCAGGTTTTACATATAAATCTGTCCATTACTATGAATCACACTAAAATGTTTTAATCTAGAAGAGAACTTGATAATAATGTTTAGAAGTTACACAGGGATTTCCTCATTTTCTTTATGCAATTTGGTAACAAAAACTTGACAGCTTAAATAACTTCAAGTCCGATTCTTTCACTAAACACCGGCTTCTAATGACAATATTTAACTAAACACTGCTTGTTTTGCACTGTGTGTTTCAGGGAATTTGCTGAAAAATGGGGACTTTGAGGACGGTCCATATGTGTTCCCAAACACAAATTGTGGGGTCCTGATCCCACCCAACATGGATGATCCTCACAGCCCTTTACCAGGATGGATAGTAGAGTCTCTCAAGTCTGTGAAGTACCTAGACTCTGATCACTTCTCTGTGCCTAAGGGCAAAAGAGCCATTGAGTTTGTTGCAGGAAAAGAGAGTGCCATTGCACAAATTGTCAGAACACAGACTGGCAAGATTTATGATCTGTCATTTGCTGTGGGCGACGCAAACAACGCTTGTGAAGGCTCCATGACTGTGGAGGCATTTGTAGGCACAGAAACTGTGAAGGTTTCTTATGATTCGAAGGGCAAAGGAGGGTTCACAAGAGGGAGGCTTCGGTTTAAGGCAGTGTCCTCTCGCACTCGCATCACCTTCTTTAGCTCATTTTATAGCATGAAGATTGATGGCTCGCTTTGTGGACCTGTTCTTGATGATGTCAAATTGTTGAGTGTTCGTTATCTTAGACATCCTTAATTGTATTAACTGTGAATCTTGAGGTGTTTCACTTTCAAAAGCTCACCAATTAGCCTATGATATATACTTCGTTATAGCCTTCCAAAATTCTTGTGATAATTGTGCCAGGAGAAGTGTGACTATTTGTATGAGTTTTTATGTTTTATATGTACTCTTGTAATGAATGCACTAAGGATCGTGAATTATGTTCATCAGCAAATTTGTTCTTCAAGTTCTGTTTTTCTGCATTCTCTTTGAAATTTCTGTTATTTCATTTCTTATTCCCCCCTGCATCGTGCGCCCATTCATCAGTTGATGAGCTTAGATTCTCCTTGATTAATTTCTATATGATGATGTGTCCACTGAGAATTGTTCAAACCATTGGTCCCTTGTATGGAGATAATGAATTCGTAGTCATTGAATTTTTGCCTGCTAGCTTCACAATCCCATGCCAATTTTTTTTTTTTTTTGTAGAGACATATATCCACGCTATTATTTAATGCATGCACTAAAACGAGTGCAATAAATAGTATAGAGTACTTAAAATTAAAACAGTGTGCAAATTATTGAGTTTTTGTTTTTGTAAATAACAAAAGCAATAGGTTGTTCCAACTTTCTTGATGTCAGTGAGATTAAATGCTATCCAGTATAGTCGTAGTAGTGATAAGTTTTTAAGGGTCAGTCTAATTCTCAGTATTAGCTGTGACAATGTTTGTACTCCTCTGGTCTTAAATATAAGACCCTTATATAGTGTATATAAAGGTCTTATATTTAGAATCGGAGGAATATATTCTTTTGGCCAAAAGTGTATTTCTATGGTTATTGATTAAAAAATATTATGTGCATTATGCCATTTTGAATGATATCTACTCTGCCTCTATCCAATTGTCTCGCAAGGTTCATGGCTCTTCAGATGATGCAAAAGATAGAGTAGGAGTGTAAAGAAACTAAATTACGAGAAGAGAAACAATACTGAAAATTTAATAATAAAAAAAAGTTCCATATCCTCTTGTTTATCTTTTGTCCTTTATTCTTCTCTAATCTTATTTATAGGCAGAAATGGATAGGTTTTTTTTTTGTGCTTAATATAAACCACTTGATTAAATTTATAGAAAATTATTATAAGATCTCAAGAAAAGAATTCAATAGTTACCAGAAAGTTCTAATGAAAGCAACATAAATTTGATCTTGTTTTCTCTAATAAAACTTGTCATTACATGTTTTAATTGCTCTTCGGTTGTTCACAATATTTTGAGTTATTAAATTCTTTGTTTGGGACCTGATAGTAATTTTCCAATTTAGAGACAATTATAATATAAATGTACAAACTTCTAATTTATTAGTTGGTGTCGATTGGGTGATAGTGTCTTGCATGTTACTATTTCTTTTGAATTTATCTTTTTATATAATATAATTGACTATGGAAAAAATTGCTGAAAAATTCACATTGCACAATTTATTGCTCAAAGGTACCTTCAATTTGTTTTTAAAACTTGAGTGCAATTTATGTTCAATAGGTGCAACTTTTCTTTGCTTATGTGTAAAAATGTTTTTAGTTATATATAAAATGACTAAAAATATATTACAAACAAGTGAAAAAAGAGTGAATTACAATAAGATTCTAATAAAGTAAAATAATTATAAAATAAGTTCAAGACAGTAAAATAATTATAAAATAAGTTCAAGACATTGTCATTTACTACTTTGAAACTTTTATTACAAATAGCTTAAGTTGTTATTGGGGTTTATTAGTTTTTTTTTTTTTGTTTTATATCAGGGTTTTTAATTACTTTTGACTTATTTTTTAAAATAAAATAAACTCTCACACGTAAGTCAAACTTATCACGTGTGAGTCAACGCTACAGCCGAGCCCCACCCGAGAGGCGAGCGGTCACCCGCGCACTAGTACCCTTCGCTTCCAGGGAGCATCGTCGCCACCATTTTCCCCCAAAAAGTTGAGTCGCAGCCTCCATTACTGAACTGTCTTCAATCTCCGTCTTCCAGCCACTCCGCAGGGCGTGACTGGAGATCAAAAAACACTAATTTAGGGTTCTTCAACCATTACATCTGAACATGTGGCGGAGAGTCTCTTCTCACCTTAAATCCCTAGCTACACTCTCCGCTTCTCCTTCCCGATCTGCCCCATCGCCGCCGGATTCACTTTCAACAATTTCTTCTCGTCTCTCTCCATCGTCCTATTTTCTCAGCCGCCACTTCAGCACCGAGTCTGGTGGGCATTCTTGCCGTTTAATTTTTTCGGTTGGGATTTTCTCCGTTTCTTAATTCCCTATTTACGTGTTTTGATATTATTGGATTTACAGGGGATAATGTGGTTAAAAAGAAGGTCGAGGATGTAATGCCTATAGCTACTGGGCATGAGCGCGAGGAGCTTGAGGCCGAGCTTGAGGTGAGCGTCTCTTCCCGGCTCTTTCCCACTGTTTCAAAGGACGTCTTTATTTATGGCTTGCTAGTTCGATACTCAGAAATTGGTTCAAACATTGATTCTAATTGATGGGGCGGTTCGGTTGGGTCTTATTAATTTATCCGATGGCTAGTTTCTCTATAGAATAACTTTTGGTGTTTAAACTTATGAGCAATAATTCTCTCTTTTCATCTGTCTGTTTTGAGTAGGGAAGGAAGCTTCTCGATATAGACTATCCCGAAGGTCCTTTTGGCACAAAGGTTAGTAGTCAGCATTTTATTGTAAACCGCTTTTTTGTAGCTTGTTACCATGCCACTGACTTTGTACTCAAAATAAGTTATGCAAAAGAAAATAATACTATGGATTCTTTTAACGCTGTGTGTTGAATCATTGACCTTGTTATGTCCTATATATTTGGAGGAATGATTGATTTTGGTTTTAAACATCTGTTTTTCTTTTCTCCTTCCAATTATCTCCTCACAACTAATCTTAATTAGTAATTTCGTCTTGGAAAATGCATTTAATGTTTGTATCACGGAACCTTTCTAATAAGAGGCATTAAATTTTCACGTAAAAAGCCTATGGTTCTCATCTCTGTTAATTATCCCAGATGTTAGGTGATAATCCATTGGTTGATTCATTCTAAATGTATAGTGGCACTTTAGTTTCTGAAGCCTGTATTGTACCTTCTTCAGTTAGGAGAATCCTTATCCTTGCCATTTTAATATTCTATTTCCATGCAAATTAAGACACTCCTAACCGGAATTTTAGGAGCCTGACTATTATAAATTATTATATCTATGTTTGTAGTAATTTCTTTTTATTAATACACTCCTAACCGGAATTTTAGGAGCCTGACTATTCATAAAATTATTATATCTATGTTTGTAGTAATTTCTTTTTATTAATGTATGGTTAATGTACACAATGGTAGCAAGGTATTGTGAAACCAGTGATGCGTACTTTTAGATACAAATCTTTCTTGACCCTGTTCATTCTGAACATATTCAATTAACTATCTTTGAATACTCCTCTGTCATTGGAAATTCTTCTTATTTTATATCAACATATGCCCAAGAGCACAAATGGCAGCTAGGTAGTGTAAAACCATTGATGCATATATCTATATATAAATTCTTTTTTATCCTATCCGGTCTTCTTAAATTCAGTTAACTAACTTTGGTTAATTCCTTATCATTGGAAATGCTAATCATCTCTTTTCTTGGTTTTTTTAAAGTGAATAAGTGATGATGAAGTGGAATTAAGAATGATAACAACATATTGCTCCGGTCTTTAATATAGGACTAATTGTTGAGTTGATTTTGGTCCTAAATATGAGACCCTTTTTATATTTATCAATTTTCTCTAAATTACCCCTATAAATACTTCTTCAACCATAATCAAGTAAAAGAGGAAGAGGAGGTATTAAGAAAGATGATTATGGTATTTTAGGAAAAACGTGTCACATTTCTTATAATTAACTAACGTACCTAACTTTCTTAATCTAGTCAAATTACTTAAATGGGTCTTATATTAAGGACAGGAGGAATATATAGACATCTGGATATTTTCAGATTTAGTTGCTAACAGCTGACGTTCTGGTCTTCATTAGGAGAAATTATCAACATCGCATTTTGCTGAGGACAAGTAATGGCACTCTTAAACCTCTTGCTGAGGGATTGTCCAGCCCTTATTAATTGCCTATTGGATAGGTTCTGAATTTTGAGTTTATCCAGGCATTGTTAAGCTTCTTGCTGTTTTCTTTTTCATTTTTTATTTGACAAACAGATGTCTACTGTGAAACTGTTAAATACCTGTTTCTTTCTTCTTTGCCAAAAGTGGAAATTTTGCTTTCAGGTTTATGTTGGCTTCAGATTTACATTTGACTCATTAAATATGATGATTTAAAATATGTTTCAACATTATCTATTTTCATCATTAGCTTTGTTTCGTAGGAAGCACCTGCTGTCATCAAGTCTTACTATGACAAAAGAATAGTTGGATGCCCAGGAGGTGAAGGCGGTAGGTGCTTCTTATGTTTCTTCATCTTCACTAGTTGATAAAAGTAGTATAATCTGGTGATTGCATTGAGGTGAACAACTTGTCTTGTCTGCAGAGGATGAGCATGATGTAGTCTGGTTTTGGCTGGAAAAAGGCAAGCCCCATGAATGTCCAGTTTGCTCACAGTATTTTGTGGTAAGTTGGATTGACGTTTAACGTATCATTTAATCTTATCCTTGATAATATTTTGGAATTGAGTATAGGTTAAAGACACCTGTGTTTGCTAACTAACTTTCCCTTGTCCACATTCAGTACACCGAATGGAACAAGATAAAGAAAATGAATTTATAGATGGCAAATGCCTTTTTTGCCCCTTAATAAAAAATTGATAAAAAGAGAATTACTGTTAAGTAATAATAAGAGGAGTATGACAGGCATTATATATCTCAACTCTTTGAGTTTTTGTGCAAGGGAAAATGGAATCTTTATTAGTTGCAATAACAAAATGGCTCCCTGAGCATCAATTCCATGGGCCACTGCTTATCTTTGCGGTTAATAAACTTAGGCTGCTTATCTTAAGTCAACTTTCTGACCTTATGTCGTACAATATAGTGATAGAATCAGCCTGATTTGAAATTGAATGAAATTTCTATTTAGCTTAAGGCCAGCTCAGACCATATCTACTTACGGAGTAAGTCAGTAACTGGGAAACAGGCCCATGAAGCATATGTTCAGTAGTTAGGCCTCCTTAATTGATTAAAGTTCTACCTAAATATGTTTTTTCACCCCCTGCAACTGTTATTAATGACTTGAATTATGAATTACTTGGTGTCTTTTTCTGAGGCATACTATGATATATATACATATATATATATCTACATTAGATATTTTACCTGTCCCTTAATAGAGGTCCGAATTTTGTAAAACTCACAATCCGAGGAAATACCAAAATCTATGTGATACCCCCTCCAGTCCTAAGTACAAGACATAGTTAACTACTTTATGGACATTAAGAAAATTGATTAAGTTGGTTATTTACCATCATTGTGTAAAAAATGTGTCATTTTTCCTCAAATACCTCTCTTAATGAGGGCATTTAGATGCGGAGGACAAAATGGGTGAGAAAAACTGTGAAATTTATGAGGGTAACATGGGGAAAAATATTAAATGAGTGGGACAAAGAAGATTGAGGTGTACAAAATGAGTCTACATGAGGGGTATTTTTGGACATAAGTATTAATTATACCTAGAATTTTGTATTGGAACTAATATTTGGTGGGGAAAGCTGAAATTTGGGACCTATGTTAAGAGATGTAAGGAGGACAATTGTACATGCATAATAAGGCGTTAATGGTACCAGATTCCCTTTACAAGATGAATTCATAGCATGTCTTTTTATTATTTTGGTTCCATAGAGATTGGTAGTAAATGTTATCTGAAAAAATGCGGCCAGTGGGTATTAGGGCATTGGCCCTGTTAACATGGGTCCAACTTTTGCTTCTCTACTGCATAATGGCACTAATGACTCTACTTCGTATTTAAACAGCTGGAAGTGGTGGGACCCGGAGGACCACCTGATGGGCATGGCGATGACGACGAAGATGAACACCATTGATATCATCGTGGAAATTTCCGTCTGGAATAAATTCTGGAACGATGGAGAGACAATGTTTAGCATACTTTGAAGCCTTTTAAAAATCATGAGGCTTTTGTGTTTTTGTTGGTTTTTTAATTGGTCTATACCCTCTTCGATCTTTCAACTTTTGGGAGAGGTACTTTTCTGTGATTATTCAGACATAGGCTGGTCATTTCCTGGTGTTATGAGGTCAGTGTTAGATGATCATTTGTGCGGTGCCAAATAATTGATAGCAACTCATATTTCCATTCCAAATTTTCGAACCTTCAGCCTCTTGTCACCTAAATTACGAAAGGGGCGAAAGGGATCGTTTAGTCGAAGAATCATTTTCAAGTGAAGCCGTTAGCGCAGTAATCTTAGCATGGATTATTTCTAATTTTCATGCGTAATTTTTTTTCCAGTATAAAAAAGAAGAGTTAGATATTGATTTTTTTTTTAATAATTAGGACCTGTAATGTTTTTACATTTTTTCAATGAATGGATAGTAAATAATTTTGTGGTGAGCACTGAGCAGTTGTTTCGGTAGAACTGGGACGAACCGAAGGCTGGTTGAAGACGGAGCGGGCTTTACTTATCTGTTCCAAGAGCTGGTCTACAGAAAATTTTGTTTTAAGCATTTTGTTGCAACTCACATGATTATTTTTATTCTACATAAATAGAGGTTTAATTTTTACATATTTATTAGTTTTAATTAATTTTAACTGTTTTTTTTTAAGCCGTGTAATTTTGTTAATGAGATCTTATAAAAAGGTAGCAAGTCAAAACATCTCACTGGAGCTAAGAAAAGGAAGTTAACTCGTTAAATTTGTTTGAATTAATTTTTTTTTTTCATTTTTCTTCTATTCAAATCCGTTACACATATCTCCTTTCTCAACATCCAATCTGTATCACTATTAAATAAGAATAAAATTAAAATATTGATAATTAACTAGTCTCTAAGTAAGTTTTTTGGTTGCCCACCCAGCTCACCGGAGCTTTGCTCCGACTACATCTGGATCCAACCTGCATCGCGCACCTGGCTGTGGTGGGTGAGTCTCCCAACGGAGATTTCTGCATATGCTGAAGCTCGAACTCGAGACCTCGCTTAAACGGTACCAAGCCGCTTATCACTTGGACCAACCCTAGTTGGTAGTTTCGAAGTACGTTATATTATCGACTAACGATGTTTTTTCAGCAAGTGTCCTATATTTTGGGCCGGTCTCAATATGAGGCCGTATAATCGATCGGAAACCAGCGGAGGAGAATCGAGAAGACGCTATTTTATGGAAAAAGGACACTTGTTCTTCCTTGATGCCCAACACAGTGAGAGCTGGGTGGCCCCTTTTTTTTTTTAAAAAAAAATAATAATCCCAAGTTAGCCTTTATGTCACAGAAAACTCAACGGGTTTAGATTAATCTGGATTTGGCCGTCGTAGGACCCCAAAGGCAACTAGCCTACCACTAAGTATTTAACACTGCTGCAGGCCCAAGGCTCGAACTCAAGGCCCATTGGTTAAGTTATGACGACCCTATAACAGTCGACCTAAGCGCTTGATGGTAGAGTCAGGTGGCTTTTTGCAAACATTGTCTTAATTATTAAAATAATTCTTTAACAAAATTTTCATTCTTTCCAAAAGATTTTATTATATCAAGAATAAAGACATAATTGAATATTAACTTCTTCTTTTTGGCATCATTTCACATGGATTTGTTCTATCTTAAAACATAAAATTACAATCTTATGTGTATAAAAAATTAATTTCAATGAGGGGAAATAAATTGAATAATTTCTTAAATAGTTGATGGGACCGAAAAGGAATTTATGTCATTTGAAAATATATAGAATTTTTTTTTAAAAAAAAAGGTAAGCATACAAGTGCAAGACATTAATTTTCTCCTCGTGTCCAGAAAAAGCATATACAAAGGACGAATTAAAAAAAAGCCTCCAGCCTCACCGCCCTACATTCTTTTCTCCAAAAAAGGAACAAAATGAAGTGTTAATAAAATAATGCACTGAGATATGCTGAAATGACATATATAAAATATTCTGAGCCCAAGAAATGCAATATGATTCTAATAAAATCTAAGTCAAGTAAATGGGATCAGAATAGAATAGATTCAAAGAGAAAAAAAGATAGTTGTCACTCTCTTTTCAGATTGAATTAATAGAGAAAGGCAAATTTAGAAAAGAGACTACGCCAATTTCTATAGAAACACCTTACCTACCAATATTCCCTCTACATCAATCCCATCATTTTCTTCAATACTAGTTTACTTTTCCTTATATATATATATATTCTTGCTTAGGTTTACACACCAAGAAAAGAATATTAAAAAAGAGAAGAATATTACTGACTCACTGAATTTTGAGTTCAATGTACGGATGAGGAAAATGGGATTAAAAGATTTTTAAAATCTAATTAGAATAATCTAAAAAGCTAGAGACTTTAATGATATTGGTGTGAATCCTCCTAAGTAGTTCAGCTAAGTTGTACCAAATTTCTTGAACTTTATGTCATACTTGGAGTTTTCATACTTATGTAGATAATTCTTATATTATTAATTTTATTTATTATTCATATGCTAATGACTTAAAGTTTTAAATTTTTTATCTGCATATAATTCAAAATTTGAGGAGCTATATGCAAACAAAAACTTGGGATAGTTTGGGATTATTTTCATAAACCTAAAACTTTAGAAGGCCAAGTTTATTATTAAGTTTTAAAGGTTAAGAATAAGAAGACTATCAACATGTAATGGTGTGGTCATAAATAGTGTCACATAAAATCAAATCTTTGTAAAAATTGGACAGGAGAATATAGCACTTGGTTTTCCATCCGCCATTAATTCCTAACTCATTTCCAACTGAAATTTTTTAAAAAAATTTAAATGTTATTAACTTTAATTTAAAATTTAATAACTTTTTGACTTTATCTTTATTTAATATATATATTTTTTCAAAAAGTAGTAACCTATATAATATTAAATGAAACATAAAGTAATACTACATCCGGTTCTAAATATAAAATTTACTTTATAGTATAAATTATACTACAAATCATATATTATATTTAAGACAAAAAATGATACATTCATATAAAAAATTTAATAAATTAATTTATAAATAGAATAAAAAAACCTTCTCCCTGTGGATACTAAGAATATGTTTAACGCTGGATCATTTATCTCTGTGAGTGCTCTAAGTTGGAAATATTGATAGCTCGCATGTTAATACCGGAATTTGCCAGAGAAATTGTAAGGGACTAATTTTTTTTAAAAGAAGATAAATAAAAGCATCTCTGTATAATAGCTTTTTGATGTATATGAGTTTTGAGTTGCTATAACTTTTTAACACTTCTTAAAAAATAATCATAGAGTTTGAAATAACTTAGTTTTTATATGATATCATTATTTTATTTTGCCATAAAAGATCCACCCTAACAGTTTTAAAAAAAAAAAGAATCTCAAAAAAAATATTTAAATTTTAAAATTTTAAATCAGTTTTGTTCACTACACTTTAATAACAATTAACAATATTTAAGAGGTAAATAAGAACACATTTTTGTAATCATCTCTGATTTGAGATTTTAAAATTTTAGAGGTATTTTTATGAGATTTTTTCTTTTAAAAAACTATAAAAATTTGTATGATTTATAAATCATACATAGAATGAAATTTATATCAGACACTTCGTAAAATATTGAGCCCTTTACTAATGTAAAAAAAAAAAAAAGCAACATCCACAATGCAAAAATTAATTTTTTATTAGAATTTTGATGATATATGAAACATACCAATCCAATGTTTAACACAAATCACTTATAATATATTCTTGCAAATTAAAAAATACATTAAATTGATAAAAATTTTGGAATTTATCCTTATTAATGTTTTCTCTCACTCTCTTTGCATTTACAAATCATTTTCACATTTTTCTCTCTTTCTATTAAAAATTAAATAAGAATAAAATTAAAAAAATAATCATTAAATTTCCTATAAATAATTATATTTATGATAAAAAAAACTTCCCCTAGAGAGTGGTAAAGTACACTCTATATGAGTTCAAAGTGGTTCATCATTTGAGTTTGACTTTAAATGATGAGTTTAAATAGGTTATGTTTAATGATAGAAAGAGATCAAACCTAACATCAAAGCAATTTTGAAACTTTGTTAAGCAATAATTAAGTTAATTCTGCTTTTTATAGCGGCTGGCTCAACGCATAATGATTGGATGATTTATTTTTCCCCTCTCTTTACTTACTTTTACTTCAAAAGAAGGCAGGTCTTGATAATTATTGTGTTGCTCATAAAGTTCAATAATTGTTGTCTAGTAATACAACGTGCAACTTCAAGACTAATTAACACAAAATGTAATTAAAGTTATAAAAAAATATAACTTTTTTCAAATAAGTTAAATTAAATAGGAGTGTTACATTACCTTTCTTAACAATATTTCTCTTTCTTTTTTTTTTTAATATTTAGTAAGTAGAAATAACAACAACTTGTGGAAGTGATCATTGGGACACAGTTTTTCTTCTTTGATTTCTATCACTAGTAAATTGATGATAGTCATATTTCAAAAAAAAAAAATTTAAATACAAATTTCATATATTTATTCAAAAAAATTATAAATATGAGAATTTAATTGTAAATAAATATGAGTAAATTATAAAATTTAAATGTTTAATTTATAACTGATGTTCTCATATTTATAACTTATTTCTTTAATAGAAATTTTAAAATGTAAATAATATTAATTTGAATTTTTAGAATCGTGTGATTCTTCTCCCCAGAGGCTCTACACATTCAAGTGGGGATCTTCATTTCAGCATTGTACTTGAAGCTCATGGGAATTTTATATGGTGATGGAAATATAATAAAATATAACTCTACCCTCTTATTAAGATCTGTCTTGTCAAAGTGACTAAAACTTGGGTAGGTCTGCGTCCCATCCAAATATGATCTCAATATTTTTAAAGTTATTACTTGTTTTCTGAAGGCGGACGGAACTGATTCTTCTATCCGAAAGCTATTAACCAATTCTGTTCCTTTTGCTTGTTTTATACATAAGAAAAGAGTTTTATTTCATATCCTAAAACTATTTAGTTTAATACTACCTCCGATCCTATTTATAAGAGCTAGTTGACTATTTAAGGAGATTAAGAAAAGAAGTTAAGTTAGTTATTTGTAATAAATATGTGTTGTCTTTTCTAAAATATCCTTACTAATCAAGTATATTGGCTAGAACTATGATTGTTAGAAAACCTATGTTAGAAAAAAATACATAAATATAAAGATAAAGTGCATTGGGGTCTTATATTTAGAACCAAAATAAAAGTTAAACAAAGTCTTATATTAAGGACTTGAGGTAGTATATATTAAGTGATTTTAACTAAGTGATTTTAAGTTGTGTATGGTAACCATGCTATAGAAATTTGGTTTTACAAAATACAAAAGTATTTTTTTTTTAGGAGCCATAGCCATGTTAACTCTAAGAGTTAGTTAGATAATCTTGATAAATTGAGAAAACTAAATGAATTATTTAATTTTAACAAATGTAACATGATTTTTTTTTAAAATACCCTAACTGCGTAATAGGTTATATAAGTTAGATAAATTAGTTTGAAAAAATAATAAATATGAATAAAAATTGAATTAAATCATTATATTCAAAATCATAACCAACTTTCTAACTAACTCATATACTATTTTCGGTTCCTAATATAAAATCTCATTTGATTTTTATTTTGATACTAAATATAAAATTTTAATCCACTTTGTCTCTCATATTTATGTATTTTTTCTCAAGGTAGTCCTTCTAATAATAATAGTTCTAACTAATACACTTGATTAGCAAGAATATTTTAGAAAAAACAATACATATTTATTATAAATGACTAACTTAACTTATTTTATTAATCTCCTCAAATTAGACAACTAGCTTTTGTAATTAAGACCGGATGTAGTATTTAGTATCAAAAGACTATAATTCGAGAATACAATGTCTAATTATATACTAGTGTAAGACAAGAAAAGTTTGGGGAGTGAGAAGCAAAGTAATTAAATTCCCTACCAAGTTTCACCCAAAAAAAAAAAAAAACTCCCTACCAAGAAAGTTGAAGTTGTAATCCTTTCTTATTACGAAAAGTGAGAACAGAATATCATTTCTAGTGTGCATGACAGCTTAATGCAAACGTCAGTTGTAAAATATTTGTTTTCTTTTGGCCTTCCATGGTTCTCCATTAATGTTATACATATATGTACAGTTGAAGATTACAATAAAAAATTTGCATCCGTATGAGGTTATTTAAATATAAATGAATAATTTTTGTTACAACAAGAAACTGAAAGTTTGAGCACCTCACCTTACTCATCTCCCACAAAAGCCATTATCATATTTAAGTAAATAAAGATCAAACTGTTGGAAAAACACTTAAGGGATAAGAATAATAAATAACTGATAAATAAACAGTGACAATTATTTTATTTTTATGTGTTATATTAATATATTAAGAGTTAATATCATTTTTAGTTTTTAAAATCTGAACTCATTTTGGTTTTGATCTTTTAACTAATATCATATTCAGGAACTAAATTATTTTAGCGATAAAAATTTTTTAGACGGATCAAAATGAGGTCAGATTCTAGAAATCAAAATTGGTAACTTTGAGTTTTAGGGATAAAAACAAAACAAGATTGAATTTTAGTCACTGAAAATGATATTAAGCCATATATTAATAATAGTTTGATAGCCATATTGAGAGTTTCAAACTTTTCATGAATTAGGCACAAATCCTTACTTTAATGTGAAAAGTTGCTTAATATAGGAAGAATTATAGCAAGATCCCATAAGAAAATATATTTACAAAAAAATATGATAACAATTTAACAGTTTGTAATAACAAATACTAAAGCAGGAAAAAACAAAAAATTTTAGCTTCTAAGTTATTGAAATTTTTTAATAATTATTTTCTTTTTTAAAACCTTATAGTAATTCTTCTTCTTATAATCATAAATATATTTGCTTACTTTACCTTAAAACATTTTAAAACACTCGATGTGACATATAATTCACTTGTTTAATTTATTTCTCTCAACTAATATCCACTTAACTATAAATTTATCATTTTATTCCAAAAAGAGGGAAATATATATAGTGCTAAAAGCATATCTTGTCTGCTCATAAATAGACGCACCCATTTGTCCCGATGCAATGGTGTGGCTTGGACCTATATATATATATATATGTACGTATATATGTATATGTATACATGTATGTATATGTATGTTTTTTTCCCCCTCTCTTTCTCCACACATATTGATTGTTAAGCATCAAAGCAGTTGACAAAAACCAAAAAGTTGCCTTAACTTCTGCTTTACTGCCCTAAATTTTTGACCTCATATTAGATGCTTAACCACTAGTTGACTGGTCAACCAATCAAAAGTTGCCACGTCACCTGCATGTCTCAAGTTTAAGTCAACTGTATAATAATAATGTTCATGCTGCTTTTGTTTTGTTTCCTGGCACTGTCGTATTATAAAACCAAACCAAACCCTAAATTCTTTCATCTTTTTATGCAAGCAGATCTCCATCCTAAGATATTGAAATCTCCCAAAAATCTCCACCCTTAAAAGAACCATCCTTTTTCAGCTTTCCCATTTTTTTAATGCTATTCTCACATTAATCTATGTTTTGATATCAAAGAGTTTGCACTATTGAGATTTCATCTAATCATCAAAAGCTTCAAAACATCATGCTTTTCTCTGGTTTCCAAATAGGGCCTCTTAGAATAATCATGGCATTGCTTTTAGGTTTCAAACGCAGCATTATTAAAGCATGTCATTTGAGAGAATAATCAGAAGAAAGTAAATTACTTGAGAATCAATGTTTTTCACTTTACTTCAAATGGGACCTTTCTCATGTCAGAGTCTTATGTTTGATCATTCCTTAATCACCTAACAGGGGGGAGAAACCCTAAATTGCAACTATGCAACTGCAGAAGTAATGCTGCAAAACTAAGAAAAAAGCACTGGCTAATGAGAGCTTCAACTAACTGAAACTGAAATAATTTTTGCAACTAGATATATGAAGTTTATGTATATTATTCATGGCTTTGTGAACAATGTTTCCAAAAGCTTATATAAGTATATATACATATATATATTTATCATCCATAAGAAGGGGGAAAAAGACAAAGCATATAAACCATTTTGAAGTTTCCAAGCAATCTGCAATAAATAGTTCAGCTGATGCATAGCGGCGTACAATGAATGGACTCGTTCCCTTTATTTTAGTGATTTTGAATTATCTGAAGCTGTTCTTTTTTTTTTTTTTGGGTAACTTGTAATTTAATAGAATTAAGGTGTACCACTCTATTTCTTATTATAAGTTACGTGTATCTCAAACCCGCAAATCAAGAAATACATTAAATTAACTAGTTTTTTTTTTCCACATTTACCTTTATTAAAAGTTAAGAGAGAGAGGGAGGGAGGGGATGGACTGCATAGGAAATGAAAAGTTAAAAGAAAGAGATAGAAAGGGAGAGGGAGAAGGACATGTTGCGAGGAGCCATTACTTCAGACTTAAATTAATAATGTTTATTAAATTAATAGGGATAAAATTGGAAAAATTATTAATTATACTACAACTGACTTATATTTTGAAACAAACTTTTAGGGTACAAGTGACCTATAGTAAGGAATAGAATGGTAAATTTGTTCGGGAGCTTTCACTTAGAAATTTTGGATATCCAGAAGTTTTTTTTAGAGTTAATTTTTGTCAAAAGTTTAAAATTATAACAATATTGCTCGCTACTATAAAAAAACTAATATTGACCATTGACATTTTTAACAACAACGGTAATAATGTTATGATTTTAAACTTTCAACACAAATTTGCTCTAAAAAGAAACTTTTTGATATCCAAAACTCTTAAGTGAAAACTTCCGGAACAAAATTTGTAGCTTAACCCAATTAAATAAGTAAAGAGAGGAAATGATATGCTTTCACTTTTTTATATTATTATCTCTTCTGAATTTATAAGCTTTTACAATAAAAAAAAAAAATTCTGTAGATTCTTTAAAATTTTATCTTCTTTAGGCTACGTGGGATATGTAGGCCTTTTTCACTTTTGTCATAGAAATTAGAGAATGGCCGTTACTGCGAGAATCAAAGCAGCAAATATCTGCACAACTTGGGGACGCTAAAATAGGGAAATTTATATAAATCAAAATCAAAGAGAAAAGATGGGCAGTAGTGGGATATATTCTAGTTGGAGTCCACTAAAGCCATATCTAGAGCAGACATGAGAAAAGGCGTGCAGCTATCTGCTAATAAATTATAATACTGATTTGATAAATAATGAACTCTTTTTATGCTTCTTAAGATTCCAAAATAAAATTATCTATATGAAAAAGTAATAATATTTAGCCGTTATGTTTTTCAAGTATTGGGTTTGAAGTTTTCTTTTTTTATTTTGTCACTACGTTTAGGAGGAGGTCTAGCATTTGTACTTATATGTAGTTTCTCTTGAGTCTCCAGTATGAACAAACAAAACTTTTCTCATAGTGGGGTTTGAACAATGAGTTAAGTGGCAAGCAAGAAAGCAAGAGAGAGTAAAGTTAGTGTGAAAAGCTTATACGCTTTCTTCTTGTCAATTCTAAAATGGAAATCCAGTTTAATGAGAGAGCTTAATTGTTATACCATTTATCAAACTACGGAAATCAGGAGGAAATTCCTAGAAGAAGCTTACTTTCGCTTTCCAACAGTCACAAGTTTTATTTATTTTGTTCTGGAATTTCCTTTTGTCCTCAAAATTTAAAACTTTTTTTTTTTTTAATGTTTGAGGTTAATGGGCATCCATCAATCATGCAGAAATGTATAAAATGATTGTAGCTAGGAAAAATATATGCATAACTATTTTTCTTTTATTGCAAGCTGAGGCTTTTCTTTCTTGTTTTCAGTAATATTCTCGGTAGCTGTTGCTGGGATTTGCTTTATGTTCTGGCCACTGCCCTCGGCATAGATTCCTCTCTTTGTGCGAGTACTCAGAGATAGATAGATAGATAGATAGATATAGAGAGAGAGAGAGAGAGGGAGGGAGAGACCTCTCTCCTAGTTGGGAAGCTCATGGGCGGATGAATGTGCTCTCTCTGCTAGGATTCTCTTATAAAGGCTTTCTGCTTTTGTCTCTATCTTTACCTCTCCTTTTCACAGATGCTCTTCTAGGCGGTTTTAGGTGCAGTATCTATACACACAGCTTCCATATTCACACGTTCTGTATAAAGGGACATCGCCATTCTGCATCTTCTTCACTGCAACATTGCATTAGCTAGCCGGGGTGCTTCCAACTCTTTGCAAGAGGCAAAATGAGCTATGCACATTCTCAAATGGGCTCCGGTTTGTTCTTTACTTTCTTGTCTTCTAACTGTTTGTGCCATGTACTGTATTAGATAAGTCATTTTTTTAAAGTTTTTCCTCTGTTTCTGTGAGCCGTATACAGGATCATCTTTATAGTTTCCCTTTCAAACTCTACGAGCTATCTTCAAAGTTCACATAAGTCGCTGGGTCTTAGTTTTTCTGCCTTCAAAATTGCAGGTAGTAGAACTGCTAGAAGAAGTTTTGAGTTTGGGAAGACCCATGTGGTGAGGCCCAGAGGAAAACACCAAGCTACTATTGTTTGGCTGCATGGTCTTGGTGATAATGGTTTGAGGTATGGATTATGCGTGCTCACTTTTGTTATATGTCTTCCTCACATTGTCATAACTACCAGCCATTCATCTTCTTTAACGTTGTTTATTGCCCTATTTGTACTCCTGAGGATCTCTTCATTAACTTCTCCCACCATCTTTGTTTTTCAATCTTTAGTTCCTTTTTTTGTTGTATTCTTTAACATGTCATCCTTTCTATTTATGTTCACCACAGTATGAGGGATCAGGAAGTTAACAGCTTTGAGCTAAGTAAATTCAATTAGTAATATTCGGTTAGAGATGAAAATAATTTTATACTCTGTATCTAGCACTCACTTCTTCTCTTCCAATAAAAAAGGTTGATTATATTCCCGTTCTTGTTGTGTACTGCCCCTTTGCATCAAGTACGTGACTCGTACATGAATGATAAAACTTTTGTGAGAAGAACGTGAAAAATTTTGACAGGTTCCAAATTTGGGTTTTCTTATGTTGAATGTTTTGTCTCTTCCTGCTCGGATTCTAGATGGAACAAATTCTGTATGAGAAAGTTGTGGTATATATTGCGAACTGGTATATATAATCTAGTTTTAATTGCTGGTGTTCGACTTCTGAGAGTATATGCTAAGTTCTCAGTTGGGGACCACATGCTCATATGCTTCCCCACCCCATTGAGCAACTGGGCATGACTTTTTACCGAAGAACCTCAGCACCCTATTACATTCCAGAATTATTCTCTTAATCTACTGTGATAAAAAATAACAGCTTGAATTTGAACATTTTAATGCATGGTTTAGTTATGCTGGACAACTTTAACTAGCAAACTTGTGGTTCGACGCTGGCTGTCTTCTTTAGAAATATATTCTTTTAGCATGCCATATGAGACATCCAGAAGAGCTAAAATTGCCTCTTCTCCTGCTGCGAATAATGATGATTTTGTTGGGTGCCTTATTAGACGACTCAAGTTTTGCAACTACCCAGAGGTTCTGATTTTCTGCTTTGTTTCTTTGCAGCTCATCTCAACTCGTGGAATCCCTTCGACTCCCAAATGTAAGAACTCCTATGCCTTATCCTAGTTTGAGCTTATCTAACGTGCTGTTCTCCACACGTATTCTCATCTCCTGCCAAATAATACTTTTGATAAATCTGAGATGCTATCATATTTTCTTCCTTATGATCTGATATTATGCAGGTAAAATGGATTTGCCCTACCGCTCCAACACGTCCTGTGGCAGTACTTGGGGGTTTTCCTTGCACTGCATGTAACACCAAACCCTTCTTATCTCCCTGCTCATGTTGATTAAATCAGAACTATGTAACTAGTACTTTACCAATGGTGAAATGATCAAATCTGTAAATTTAATATTAATCAATCAGGGTTTGATGTTGGAGAACTCTCAGAGGAAAGTCCAGATGATTGGGAAGGATTAGATGCCTCAGCTGCACATATTGCCAACTTGTTGTCAACGGAGCCAGCTGATGGTACTTTCTGGGATCATTACTTATCAGTATCACCTACTTCAATAGTTTTACATTTTCAAATATATATTACTTTATCTATGACCATATTTCTGGGTAAAGAAATAGGAGTGGGAAAAAAAATGATCAAACTATACAGATTAAGTTATATAACCTTTCAGTCTTCCTCTTCTAGCTTCAGTATTGACATCAGTTTTTTGTGTCAGTGAAAGTTGGGATTGGAGGCTTCAGCATGGGTGCAGCAACAGCCATATATTCTGCTACTTGTTTTGCTATGGGTAGGTATTCAAATGGCATCCCATATCCTGTTAACATCAGAGCAGTTGTTGGACTAAGCGGCTGGCTTCCAGGATCAAGGTATGATAGCATTTAAATTGTATGCTCTTTTGGGTTCATTTTTGCAACCATCATTTTCTAAACGGTGAGTTATTATGTAGGAGCCTAAGGAACAGGATTGAAGTGTCACATGAAGCCAGAAGGCGAGCTGCTTCATTACCCATTTTGCTGTGCCATGGAAACAGTATGTATCTGCATGACTATTGTGCAGAAGTCACCCTTTGTTTTCCATCAGAGTCATGTTTATTACAGCAGCAGTAAAATTGTTAATTCACTAAGCCTGACTTGAATTAACTTTTGTAGATGACGACGTAGTCCTGTACAAACATGGAGAGAAATCAGCTCAAACCCTAATTTCAGCCGGATTTCAGTACATTACATTCAAGTGCTATGATGGGTAACTTGTTTTCTTTTAGCAGGAGTCATCAGAATTTAAACTGATCAATTAAAAACCATGGTCTCACCTTTTGGTTTGGCTTCTGTGCAGTATTGGTCATTACACAGTTCCCAGAGAGATGGATGAGGTCTGTAATTTGCTTAGCTCAAGGCTTGGGCTTGATGGAACCCCATAAATGGGATGATCAGTATCAATGGGGGTATGGAGGAAGAAAAGGAGGAGAGACAGAGGCACATGATAAGCGAGTAGGTAGATTCGTCAGTGAAGGGTTCATGGGTAAATAGGGTATAGGAGATTTAATTTTCTGAATGTGCTTTTTGGCGTATTACTCTATTATATCATATTTTATTGAATTACCCCTAGAGACTCAGCTAGTTGTACTATTAGAGCGTTCTTTTTTTTTTTTTTGCCTTTTAAGTTTTGATTATTGTAACAATACAGAGGCTTGGCCTGCTTATCTATGAGGTTTACTCTGAATGGTGGGAGTAAATAAAGTTTCTGGCTTATCAAACTGTCCTTCTTTTACTTACTTTTTTCAGTCTTTAACTAAATTTATATATTGGCTTTGGGAATTCTTTGGCATTGACAATACATGATGAGGTATAGCATAATATGTATTGATTATCAGGACACTGTAAAATTAATAAACACGTTGTAATACATGCTATGTTAATGCGGACCTTTTATTTTTGTCTCTATCTGGTGAGCATAGAGTTAAAGTGGCCTTGAGTTTAGCCCAATTAACTAAATTATCCTCCCAGATCTTAGTTAAAGATTAGAGCACTTTTCCATCTTAGTTAAACCATGATTTCAAAAGTGTTTTTACGAAATAAATATTTGGAAGAGGTTATCTCGTTTTGCGGAAAAGTACTTCTAAAACCACGGTTTTGAGAATGCTAAACACTCTCTAAAATAGCGTTACCACGAGAACTTCAGTTTGCAATTCAGACTATTATGACTAGATTGGATCACACACATTGAAGAATTCGCTAGGCTTAGCATTCTATGTTATCATTGCTTAAATTAGAAGTTAAAACAACTTCGCAGGATTTCTGCCAAGGCAATTTCCCCTTCTCTGCAGAATTTTTTTTCCCTTCTCTGCAGAATTGTATCCGTGGACTTTTGGTAAATTTGTTTATCTGAGTTTAGGATTTTTGGTATGTTTGGATTGTTTGATTGAGAGAATAGAAAAGTAACGTTGATCTGGCTTATACACCCACCATATCAGTCCTGCAAATCTGACACGTTCTGCACTATGAATAAAGTAGAAAATCAGTTTCACTGTCACTTGGTCTTGTCATTTTTTGCTTGTTTGTTTATCCTTCTGCACGCAAGTCTATATATATTATCACATCTCTGATATTATTGAGGACAAAATAATGCCCAAGGAAACACAAACTGACACTACACACTGATCATGAGACACGACATCACAACATAGTTGAGACTGAAATTTGAGAAAACATCACGACATTACATATGAGGAAATGACTTCACATTCACAACATTAAGAAGAAGAGAGTCTTCTAGTAAGTTGTGGGAGGGTGGGGAGGGTAGTCGTCATCTTCATCATGGCGGGCCATACCGAATGTATTCTTCACAGAGTCAGTGGCACTCTGTGCCATGCCCTTCACCCTCTCCCCTGCCTGCTGCATGAACCCTTCGCTATTGTCCTTTCCTGACTGGGCCGACTCCCTCGTGGACTGGCCCATCTCCCATGCCCTGTCATTTGTTGCCCCACCCTTCTCTCGGGCCCTCTCCCTAACACCTTGGGCCGCGTTCTGGGCCTTCTCCTTCACCTCCTGGGCTTTCTCCCCAATGGTGCCCATCGCCTGGTTTGCCTTTTCCTGTGCCACCAACACACACAAGTGAGTCTTGCTGTCTTGCTGTGATCTTAAACATAAAAACCAGTGAAGCTAATTTTTGTCTTCAAAATTTTATAACTTTTCCCCAAAACTTAATTAGAGAAGCAGAGGTAGATGGATTCATTACCTGAGTTCGGCCTTTGGTTTCACCAGCTCTGAAGCTCTGTTCATGGGACGACATTTTTGTGTGCGCTTGAGAGGTTGGAATACCTTTGTGTCTGTCTGAGGTTGGGAAGTCTCTGTCCTGAGTGATCAAGATCAAGAAGGATTGGCTGTGTCTGTGGGGAGGGTTAAGGTGTGTTGCGGGGTGTATTTATAGTATTTCATGGTTGATGTGTGACAGACACGTGTGCAGCTTCATGACACGTTTGAGGACACGTGTCAGGATCAGGGGAAGTGATATCCGACTTAGGACTTCGAAAGGATTTGATTGAGGAAGGAGCCTTCTGCATATATAGACACGTTCAATGGCGGACACTAATGAATGAAAACTTTGTGATCCAGCAATCTCATTGTGTGCGCATTATTATTCCCCCAAGTTTCAGTCGGAGCAACCTAATTGGTTTAGCTCAATTGCATATTCTCCCTTTAATTCTAAATATAAGACCCATTTTGTAGTGTAATTTACGTTACAAAATAGATACTCTTCCAGTCTTTAATATAAGATTCATTTAACTAATTTGATTAAATTAAGGGAGTTAGGTAAGTTAGTTAAATAGAAGAAATGTGACATGTTTTTTTCTAAAATATCATAATCATCTTTCTTAATACCCCATCTTCTTTTTCTACTTAATTATAGTTGAAGAAGTATTTATAGGGATAATTTAGAGAAACTTGATAAATCTGAAAAATAGATCTTATATTTAGAACCAAAACTAACTCAATAATTGAGTCCTATATTAAAAACCGGAGGCGTATTATATTTATGACTGGAGCAATATTATATATGGCTCAGAAAAAATAATCGGGGCAAAATTTATTGGCAACAACAACAACTTCTTCTCGATTCCCTGAACTGCAAGACCTCGCTGTATTAATCTTTGATGATACTCCCTCCGTTCCTTATTATAAGAGACATTTGATGCTTATGGCATGTTCCTATATATAAGAGACACTTACAAGTTGTCTCTACTTTTTGTGTTGATTTACTATTTTACCCATATTTATTATCTTCAACTCACACTCTCTCCCTCCCACTTCTCTTTCTTTTAATAATTTAATTATTCTCTCTCATGCTCTCTCTCCTTATTAATGAGGGCATTTTTGGAAAAAAGTTATACTTTTTACACATTAATTGTTCTTAACTAATTTTAACTGTTTTTTTGATCAACGTACTTCGGTTATTTGTCTCTTATAATAAGGAACGGAGGGAGTATATTGCTAATGAAAAGACATTGTTCGATGATTTCATTGGGTGTTTTTTTTTTTTTTATTTGGTCGCTCTATCCCCTTTTAGGAGAGTTTTATACCATTTGATCTATCCTTCTTCTCTCTTTCTCTGTCCAAATGATTCTCTATTGTTTTCTCTTTGGTAGATGCCTCGTTAAACTTAATAGGATCATCAGAGAGTGTATTTGCCAATGGCTAGAAGATTGAAATGACCTAAACTATCCTGTTTAATCACGTAAATTGGAATTATATTCTTAATAAGAACCTATACTATCAATAGGAATATTTTTTTTGAGAAAAATCAAATATTTAAAAAACAAAATATATTGAGATATTATATTTATGATCAATTTTAATCCTCATGTAGCTTTTAGATTAAGAGCTAGAAGTAGCATATTTGGATGTGTTTGTCAGTTAAAAATGCCATAATAACCCACAAAGACAGTAACTGTCAACCCTTCACTAATGACCACAAAATATCATCTCCCTATGAATCTCCATTGGCCCTAAAATCACTCTCTCTTTCTCTCTACGACGCCTCTTCCTTCCTCACATAAATTTGATGCTTCCTTCTTCTTCATCATCTTCCTTCTTCCCATACTGTGTCAATCGGAGCATGACTAGCTTCGGCCTCTTCAAACTTTTATTTGTCTTCTAAGACTCAAATCTCCATAATAATATGTAGATATCCTTCCATGGCCCAAGTCTCCACTTGCGCCCTCCACAAACTATAACATCCAAATTATCGTTCCTATAGCTTGGAATTGGGACATATAACTTGAGAATGAATTTGGGTTAAGGTTTAATTAAGTCTAATATAATTAGGTAGCTAGTAAATAAGATCAAACAGGACAAAATTGAGAGAAGTAGTAACATATACAGGATCAAATGTGAGGACTTAAATTCCGGGGCTTTAGGGCCAGACGGAAAGACTTGGATGGAAACAAGAAGATGGTTGTGGAGGAGGTCTTGTGTTGTTGCTCATGGTGCTGCTAACAGTGCTTTGTGTATTGATCATCCTATCATGGTAATTAAAACAATAAACAATGAGGAAAGGGAGATTCTTTTTCAAGCTAGTTGTAAAAGAGCCATTTCACAGTTTTATGGCAACAATTGAATGCAATATAATCCATCTTGTTCCTATTATAAATCACATTCTAAAAAGTGTGCTATTGGTTCTTCTTATATAGGGTATTTGGTTTGGTAGTTTTGAGAACTGTTAAATATTTTTTTATCATACAGGTTCATATTTAATAAGGATAGTCAAAGAGGACAAAAATTCGTATAATGTTAGATTTTAGTATATTTAATAAGAATAGTATGAAAAATTATTTAAATTTTGTAACAAATTTAATATCATCAATCATCAACTATTATCAACTATTAACTATCAATCATCAATCATCAACTATCAACTATCAACTATATACTAGAAATCTTGTAATACCCAGATATTCAGTCAGGTCGGATCGAATTTCACAATCAATGTATTTTGCTTGGTGTATTATTAATAAAATCATATTACAATTCAAAATATATTATTTTGAAAGAACGTGTTATTTAAATGTATTAATGAGAAATTATTATTAGAGAATTAACCAATCAAATTCAAGTTAATAAAATGATTATGTTTCAAATGGATTTCCAAATTTATTGATTGGGATATTAATACAATAATATCTTTTATGGCATATATTAATTATATTAGATTGAAAATGGATTTTGAAAATTATATTAGTTGTAATAATAACATTCAAAATAACATTTGAAAAATAACACGTTCCTTCAAAAAAATTATATTTTGTCAATAATAAGGACAGTTTGATTATAAATTAATTCAATAAGGAATGATGGCACCCGTCCTAATGATTGACTTAAATTAAATGATGATTTCAACGTCCATCCAAAAATATTTAATTATATGAGATTTGTACATATTAAATTAAATAAGGTGCATTATAATTATAATTATAATTAAATGAGAATTCAATTGGACAATCAAATAGAGAAATTAGAATCCCCATTTCCATTCAAATCATATGGATTAGAGAACATTAAGGAAAATTTTAAATTAAAATCAAGGTAATGAAGTAAATTGATTCTCATATGATTTTCAAATAAAAATTTCTCTAATTAACCCATTGATTCCTTTGGCGTGCACGATATTAATTACATCATCTTTTTGACTAATTAATTTCCATTGTGAAGACTATAACATGATAAAAAGAGCAATGCTCCCCACCATTTCTTTCACGTTATTTACAATGCTCCCCATAATTAACTCATTCTTTTCACGTTATTTACAACGCTCCCCATAATTAACTCATTCTTTTCACGTTATTTGTCTACATTTCTCTTAATTAACCCACTCTCACACAGCTTCATAATTCGATGTCAAAGCAAATGGTGAACTTCCCTCATGATCTGATCAAGGATGTAGATTGTAGCAAAGAAACGTGGTGCATTATTGTTAGAGTGCTAAGGAAGTGGAGAGTAGCTAAGAAGTCCCCACCCTTTGATGTCTAGAAAGTTAGTATGATTTTGTCCGATGTTTGTAAGTAATAATATTGTTTTGTTCATTGAAAAAAAATATCTGCAATGAACTCATTTCATTGTATTCTATGCAACTAGAGTGATGATAGGATTGAAGCTTCGGTTGCTCATAAAGGACATATACAAAGATATGTCAAAGATTTTGTAGAGGGTGGGGTTTATCAATTTGAGAACTTCGAAGTTGTGAACAATGATAACGACAATTACAAAACTTATGACCATCCTTGCAAAATTATGTTCCATGCAATGACATTTTTTTAAGAGCATGATTTGACAATCCCCCTGTATGCATTTAACTTTGTTCCAATCAAGGACATTGCCAACAACAATGCCAAAAACAATGAATTAGTTGGTTAGCATTCCTTTCCTATATTGTTTTTGTTGATTGTATCTAATGCATGTTTATGTTTTGAGTGACATTATATCTATTTTAGCTTCTTCTTACCGATTCAACAAGTTCACGCAGATATTATTGGATTTCTACAAGCATTTGGGAACTTGGTTGATCATAAAAATGATTCTGGAATAACAAAGAAATTAGCTCTCACCATTGCTGATCAAAAGTAACATACTTTTTTTCTCATCTAGGACCTCCAACAAGTAAGGATAAAAATAGATGATTGGACGTCAATTTGACATATTTTTATCTTATTCTCGTTTATTTGCAGTGAAATCTGGGTAAATGTATCTCTTTTTGGGAAGGTCGCAAAAAAAGCATTTGATGCCAGGACAGATGATTTAGAAGTCCCCACCATAGTTGTCATACGGTTTGCTAAGATTGCAAAGAAAAAAAAGTATTTGTATATTGTTAGCAGTATCTCACTGATTCATGTTTTTTTTTATGAGACTTACGCTTCAATTTCAATTTTGGTTCAAGGTTATGGACACATATCTAATGCCTTTTATGTCACAAGAGTTTATTTCAATCTAGATTTTTCAGAGGTCAGGAGTTTCACTGACAGGTAAAAACTTATCGTTGTTTTATATTAATCAAGCATTTGTATTGTAAGTGTGTGTGTGTGTATCATTGTGTTCCCAAACTTAAATCTCAACTTCCCTTCACAGCCTCAATGTTATGCCTGGAGCAAGTTAGGCTTTCTCACAGATCTCCTCTACTATATTGCTCGAGATTACTAGTGACCGTCTCTTAACTTTCCCTACTAGAATTCCATTGGGTGAAATTTCCAGATTAACGGAGGCCAGTATTTTCATTTCATCAACTTTTTGTTGTGGTAATTACTTTTTAAATGTTTGAATGTTTAAATTACTAACTTTATTTCCATATGTAATTTAGTAGGCATCAGAAGTTGTTACCAAAGTAACCATCCAAAAAGTTGAGACATCTCATGGTTGGTACTATGATGGATGTCCATGCGATAAAAAACCAGCATAGGAGGGTCATAAGTTGAAATGTAATTCTTGTCATAGGGAAGTGCTAATGACCAAACCCAAGTAAGTTTTAACTAATGTCAACATTCTTTAACTATGGGCTTTCATAACACTTCATGTTAACAGTTGAACCTTTGTTTTGAAAAGATTCAAGCTTCATTACACAGTTTTTGATTCTACTGCAAAGTGTTCCATACTATTCTTCAACCGTCATGCATCCGAACTCATACATTGTTCAGCAGTTGATCTTAGGAAGGCAGTAGTCAAGGTTTGCAGTTATATATATAATAGGATATACTTCTTTTAGGCCGTTGTTTGTTGTTATATTTGTTTCAAAATGTCTTGTAATTTCAGAAAGGAGCACCTCATTCTTTCCTGAAAGATTTAAATCAAGTTGTTGGAATGGAAATCATTGTTATGCTTAAAGTCAAGGAACACAACTTGAAATACCCTATGAGTAGTATGAGTGTCTCCCTTTTCTCTACAGAGAAAGATATCCTTGAAAAGTTCACATATTCTGGCGCAAATACCCATGAGAAGGTAAGCAACATACCAACTCTGTCTGATTTACACATGATATTATCCTATCTCATTGTATATAGTGACATTAAAATTTTTAGTCTGTTAACCTTAATGTTCTTTGATTATATTTCATAGAGTTCACCATTGGAGTCATCTGCATCAAGATCATTGGCATATCAGAACTATCAACACCAAGCTTTAGCACCAGAAAACCAGTTAAGAAGATCAAGAAAGAAAAATAAGCGGTTATCATTTAGGAATTCCCTATGAAGATCATTGTTTCTATTATTTTTTGTTATTTTACTTATTTTGCTAGGTTGGACGTGAACTGCTTTTTATGACTGTCATAGTTGTAGTGTAAGGTGCTGTTTTTCAAAATATACTCAAACCTTCATTGTCATCTTAACTTCTTTGTGTATTATATATCATGTTGTGTATTATTTGCACGAATGATCAACATATCATTACGAATCAACTAACTGGGCAAACTCAAAATAGTTTGGCTCAATGTAGTTTTTTAATAAAGGCATATTTAACTATTTTATATTAAATTATTAGTTTTAACCTACTATATTTTATGGACATATCATGTTTTTGACAAAATTATGGTTATAAATTATAATGACATATGTAAAAATTTAAAATTTAAATTACATTTAAATACTTTAAAAAACATTTTTAAAATTTAAAACCCAATAAATATGTAGAATCACCACTTCTTTTGTTTTATATTGACATTGATGATATGGTGCACTTTGATAGCTTCTTATTTTACATTTTTTATTTAATATCCTTTCCATAAAATCAATTAGATTTAAATTCAATTATTTTTTTAATACTCAACAAAAGAATCTTGTGATATTATTTACTTTCTATCTGATATATGGATTTATGTTGATTTGAATCATGGTCCCTAAATATTAAAATGTCAGCGTACACTTTTATTAATTAATAGCGTACACTTTTATTAATTAATACAGTTTTGTTGAGATTTTCTTCCATTTACATTACTACAAAAACTAAGCAACATATTCTGGATTCTTCACTCACCGAATTAGGGCATCTAAAAACGTAAAATTTATTACATATAGAATTAAAAGATGATTTCAATTCAATGTCTATTATGGTATCCAAAAATATTCAGTTATATGGGATTTGTACATATTAAATTATTAAATTAAATTAAACTAAATGCGGTGCATTATAATTAAATGAGAATTCAATTGGAGGTTCAAACAGAGGAATTTTTTTAATTAAAATTCGCATCTCCATTTGAAATTGTATAGGTTAATTGAATGACAAAGAAAATCAAGAATTTGCATCCCCATTTCAAATGGTATACGTTAATTAATGACAGAAAAAATCAAGGAAACCTTGCAAATTGTCTTATGATTTTCACATGATCTTCTGCACAATTTCATTAATTAATATAGTTTTGTTAGGATTTCCTTCCATTAACATTCCTAAAATTAACATTACTAAAATAATTAATCAATATAGGGTTAAAGATCATTCATTTTGGATTCCGCATAAAATTGATTCCATACATAATCAAAAGATGATTTCAATATCCATTATGGGATCCAAAAATATTCAGTCATATGGTATTTGAACATATTAAATTAAATGTGTTGCATCATAATTAAATGAAAATTCAATTAGAGACTCAAATAGAAAAATTGATTATTTGGGATGAAGCCCCAGTGGTGAAACGTTTTTGTGCAGAAGCTGTTGATAGGACATTCAGAGATATAATGAAGTGTAATCGTCCTTTGCAGGCAAATGTATTGTCATGGAAGGAGATTTTAGACAAATATTGCTGTCATCCCAAAAGGTAGTCGTGCAGATGTTGTCAACTCAAGCACCAACTCTTCTTATCTATGGAGTCATTGCAAGTTATTCCAACTTACCAAGAATATGCGATTATCTTCGAGTTCATCCACAGATAATTCAAAATTGAAATTATTTTCAGATTGGCTTTTGGATATTGGTGATGGTTGCATTGGCTTACCTCATGATGGAATGGCAAAGATAGAAGTCCCTGATGCTTTTTTAACTATGGACTGTCATGATCCTCTGTAGTCGATTGTTGAAGCCACATATCCTGATTTCTTACATCATTAGCTGATTCCAAGTATCTCACTAATAGGGCTATTTTGACACCGACAGTTGAATTGGTTGACCAAATTAATGACTATATGTGCTCCTTACTGCTTGGCGAGCCTATTGAATATTTTAGCTCTGATTCTATGAGTACAGCTGATCAAGGTTGTGCATCATTTCAAGAGTTGTATACTACGAATTCTTGAACACAATAAAATGCTCTGGCTTGCCTCCACATAGACTTTCAGTCAAGTTGGAGTTCCCATAATGCTGGTGAGAAACACAGATCAAGTTGTAGGACTCTGTAATGGCACAAGACTAAAGATCACATTTCTTGGTAAACACTTTATTAAAGCAATAGCTCTTAATGGTACAAGCACAGGTCAAGAAGTTTTGATCCATCAATGGATATGAATCCATCAGAATCTAGACTACCATTCACAATGACAAGAAGGCGGTTTCCTATCATATTATCATTTGCTATGACGATTAACAAAAGTCAGGGACAATCAATGACTAATGTTAGCTTATACCTACATAGACCTGTCTTCACACACAGTCAATTATATATTGCACTGTCAAGGGTTAAGTCTATGGATGGCATCAGATTTTAATTCTTGATTCGGACAAAAACCCAACAAACAAGACGACTAATGTGTCTACAGAGAAATATTTCAAAACATCATGTGAAGCTTATTGGTGATTAAATGTTTCTTTACATCTTCAAATGTATTACTTTATAAGGTAAAAATTTTTTTGTTGTTCTTTTTTGTTAATTTTGTTGGTACTTTCAGGTTACTCTTATATGTCTTTTTTTATGTTTTAAAAAACTATTTCATTAATTTATTGTCAAAATATCTATGCTCAAATTTTGTGTGCATTGTTATGACAAAATTATTCATAATTCATAGCTCATGCGTTTTCTAGTTATATTTTTGAAATCTTGTGATACCTGATTCATTTAAAAAAGGTTTGGATTTAACATTATAGGATCCGATATATTCAGTTAATGAGATTTAAACATCTTATTGAGATTTGAATATATTAAATATCCTAATTAATTTTATTTATAAGTTTTAATTTAAGTTTGTTTTCATATTTGATGTGTGTGTTTTTTAAATTTTTTATTCTTAGTTATTTATCTCTCTATTTTACCACACTCTTTCTCATTTATTGTTGATTTGTTTCTTTTATTAACCTCTTTACAAATAAGGACATACTTAATATATATTTCTTACTTTTTTTAGTTAATATATTTTTATTTTTAATACAAGAGCTAGTTGAGAATTTTATTTGATAATAAATATAAGATCTTGATGTATTTTATCTTTCAAATTTGTAGTTTATTTTCTCAAATATGTCAAGAGTTTTTATGTTAAAAATATTTCCATCAATTGATATTTCATGATTAAAAAGAGTATTTTAAAAAATCTATTTATATTTATAATAAATAATTAATTTAACTAATTTTTTGTTGAAGAAAAAAAGTTGACTATTTATTACCAATTATCATTTTAACTATTTTTTTCCCCTAAGCAAGTGAGAGGTTGTACTGTTACAGTGCTGGACCATTGCATGAGTACCAAACGGGTAATTTTTCTCGATTCCACCCGCCCTCCGCCCCAACAAAGAATAGCTGGAAAATAGAATAGAAGCATCATCGCCCGGAAAGAGAGCTGTAATTGCCTGTTGACGGACTCTGGGGTTTCTCCGACGTTACCAAGGTTCAGTCTTCGTGTCGCTTCTTGGGAGGAAGGAAAGGAGAGGTATCGAAAATGTCTCTGACTGGCGTGAAATGTCGGAAGACGTTTGGTTTACTTGTGTCAATCATGCATTGTCTACTGAGACTGAAGAGATCATGGGTCTTCTCCCTGGCGATATAGAGGTCATTCATATTTCAATTTCCACTATTTTCTTTTATCGGTAATCATTTTGTGCTCAATGGGCATTGATCTATGCATCAATTTCTTGATGCTTTTTGGTGGGGTTTGGGTATTTCTAGTTGGGGGTGCTGGGATTCTCTGCACTTGGCATGTATTCGGTTGTTCACTTGAATTTAATATTCAAACTCCTATAGTAATGCTCATTATATGTGGGATT